>NC_065965.1:0-305416 GCF_021464435.1 Cataglyphis hispanica | reverse complement strand
CAAAAAATTGTCAAAATTAAAAAGAAAACATGTTTCTTACGTTTATACTGTTTGAAAAATTAAAAAAATAAATTCGAGTTATGAAGAAAATTAAAGTATCACAAAATAATATGGATTTTGACGTATTCGTAAAAGAAAATAGTTGTAATTAATATTTTTCCTAATTTATGGCAAAAACTTTTGATCGTGAATATCCTCTGAAATCAACTGCAAAAAACAATGAAAAACGAGTAATTTGCAGAAAGAGAAAAAAAGACAGATAATATTTTTCTACAATTTTTAGTAAATAACTTTTAAACGAATTAATGGATCTAAATCAAGTTTTGCACAAATATTTATTAGAATTTCCTCAATATATGTGAAAATTTTTATTTTATTGGTAATATTTTTTCTTTGTCAAATTTGTCAATAAGTTCTACAATAGTCAATTTTCCATAAGAATCAATAGTAACTTTAAATTTAAATAACTTCCAAACCATTAAGAGAATTGTGCTTAGTTTTTGCACAAATATTCAGAAGAAATAGTAGAACAATCTATGAAATTTTAATGCTTTTATTAGTATTTCGATATATGTCATATACATTCTTAAAAGTAACAGATGACGCGTGTTGAAAATTTGTAGCATCGAACTTTCATGATTCGATGCGTCAACATGCGACGGTGCGCGGTTTCTAATTTGAGATTCAGGTTTTATCTCTCTATTCGGCAAATGTAAAAAAAAGTGGGCATCGATTTATCGATCGGATAACCGAGAATAACGTGAAAAGAAGCTATCAATTCTTCATTTTCGACATTGATATTTCCTCACTGCGTATCATCGTCACTTTTATGCGAATGGTTAACGAGCGACTTTCATAAATTGGTTATCGCTCAATCCATAATTTTACCAACTTTCGGAGGAATTTTATCTCACTAATTTTTCGTTTCCCCAGGATCCTAATTAATGTGACTTTTTGATTAATTTTGTGAATTGTAAAGACTTTAATGCAGATAAATAAAATATCATTTATTATTTGTTAAAAGAAGTTTTGTCCTAAAACAACACATTATACAATGTAATTTTAAAATAAAGACTTCTTTGTAATAATATTTGTGAACTTAAATTAAAATTTGCTTTTCATATTTTTCAAATTTCAATAATATATAAGAAATATAAAATAATACATAAAATAATACATTATATATATATATATATATATATATATATATATATATATATATATATATATATAATAAAACGCAAGTATAAAGTATAAAGATATATAAATTAATTTATAATTAGACTCAGCTTCTGTATGTCCTCAGACAGAAAGAAAAAAGAAAAGACTTTTTATCTATATCTTCAGATATAGATGAAAATGTTCTCTCCACTCTTTCTACTACGTTCGATAACTCAAGTAAGTTCTGATTTATCGTTATCGCAGCGGGCCCGCGTTTATCTCTGTCTCTGTCTCTCTCTCTCTCTCTCTCTCTCTCTCTCTCTCTCTCTCCGAAATCGGTTTGTTTGATACTTTTGTTTGTCTCATTGTCAGCTTTTTTCCACGTATATGTACTAGTGCGCCATCCATCCACGGCACAATGGAAAAGGCGAGAATAAATTCGATCATTCGCGATAATGTCGATCAGTCGCGTACGAGAACAAAGCGAACGACTTCCACTTTTCTTCGAGATTTCAACTCGTTATCTTCGTTGTTTCAATTTTTTTTTTCTTTGAACCGACCGAAACAAAGGTTGTATCCAGAAAATGAAGACTCGAAATTAATTTTGTTAAATTCGGATCAGATTCAGTTTTAATTGTGATTTCTGGGAAATGAGAAATCGAACTGCTATCGCCAAAACTATATCACTGAAATTTTACAGAAACAATATGCTTTGCGTTATTAATATATTAAAAATATAATGTGTACAGAGACTAAAATATATATGTATACATATTTAAAAAATGATATATATCATATATTCCAAAAATAAACTTATGTGTGTATAAAAGTATTCAATTAATATTGTAATTATATTTTCTAATGATAGACTCTTTTATAAAAGAAAATATGAACAAAACTAAATTAAAACTAAATTAAAAAATAAAAAATTAATTTATATCATAATATATATATATATATATATATATATATATATATATATATATATATATATAAAAGATGTCCTAGACCACCCATACACCCCTTTTTTTCAAAAACTAAGCATTTTAGAGAAAAACGTTTTGAACAAAAATTATATGATTTGAGGGGAACATAAGATGTCATTGGTTTGACCTTGGATGGTATCGTTAAGATTAAGTCAAGGACACCTTTAATTTCTTAAATGGAATTCCCTATTTTTTATTGCATATTCTTATAGCTTATGTCGAAAGCTTTACAAAACACTATAATAAAGTATTTTTTCATTAAGAATTTTTTAAGTCATTTTGTATCTTAATCTGACATATTTTAGTATAAAATATAAAATATCTCGAAAATTATTTAATGTTTGATAATTGTATCGTAATACTTTTATGTACAGAATAATAAGATGAATCAAATGGTGTACAGAAAATAATTGTTTTTAAAAAAAAAAATATGCAATTTGTAATATATTTTTTTATAAGAATTATTTATTTTTTCTGTACACCATTTGATTCATCTTATTATTTTGTACATAAAAGTATTACGATATCAATTATCGAAAACTAAATAATTTTCGAGATATTTTATATTTTATACTAAAATATGTCAGATTAAAATACAAAATAACTCAAAAAATTCTTAATGAAAAAATACTTTATTATAGTGTTTTGGAAAGCTCTCGACATAAGCTATAAGAATATGCAATAAAAAATATGGGATTCCATTTAAGAAATTAAAGGTGTCCTTGACTTGACCTTAACGATGCCATTCAAGGTCAAATCAATGACACCATCTTATGTTTCCCTCAAAACCATACAATTTTTGTTTAAATCGTTTTTCTCTAAAATGCTTAGTTTTTGAAAAGGGATGTACGGGTGGTCTAGGACACCCTGTACATACAAAATAATATTTTTACCGTCTCTTTATTGTTATTTTTACTATTGCTTTTTTGTTGATTTATATTTTAATATTGGAATATATTATAGCTCAAATAATAAATAAATCAGAATAATATTTAAGGAAATATTTATTATTGTCCTTTTGCTTTACTATGTTATTACATCTCCTGTTATTTCTTTTTGCGATTTGTAAGTTCCTGCAATATCAAATGTGTTTGTTTGCTCGAGAGAACGCGGCGAATTAGTCAATCGGTTGTTCTATATACTCCGCTTTTCCTCTCGCGATCATTTTCATCTATCGTTCGTCAGACCGCGCCTTTATTTCGCTCAGTTGTTAAACTATCTCGCTCACGCATTGCCGGCGCTCGCTTATTACCGGTCTTTCATCGGCCAGTATACATAATAGCGATATGATTGTGTTGTTTAGCATTGTAATGCTATCTTCTGCGTCGTAGATTATTCTCTGCTTCGAATGATTTCGCTCTTTTCAGATGTGTAATGCGACACGCATATTCACGGTATTCAGAATATTCTCATATACTATCAACAAATGTGTTCGGCTAATCGAGACATCGTAATCTGCTTCTACATATCTCATTTTTACCCCTTTTTCTTTCTTAATAACTAGAAATCACGCAAGAATGACATGTATTACACTGGCCGATAAAATTAGACTTGCAAAACAAACCGTATTTCTCGTAGCTTGATGACGCGAGTGTTTAAAAAAAAAATAAAAAAAAAAATGAGAACAAACGTTAAAAAGTTTTTAGCAAAAAAAAAATACCTCTTTGAATTTCGAAAATTGAAAATCTATTTTCCGGGACGCGTATCACATAAGCATCGAGAGTTTCGTAACGCTTACTCCATTCGACTCACTCGATGAATTGGTTATCGATCGATTTGATATTTCGCTCGCTATGCAATCAGCACACCAATTTCATCCTACACTCTCGTTACTCTGGATTCTTCCTTTTTCGTCTCTCGCCCGATCGCGCTCCCCAGAGATATAAACAAGCATACAAACGCAGAGGATATTCGAACGCCGAAGCAACAAAATCGAATTTCCGAAAGAAGGCTGTTTGCAAAAATTAAAATCTGCTAACGAAGCGCAGCTACGAAATATATAAGGTCGAAGTGTCAAGTGACACTGTAAAAGCGATTTTCTTTAAAAATATTATACATCTTTGATAAAATAATCAATTATTATTATTAATAATCATATTGTTAATAAATATATTATGAATAATAATATAATGTTAATAATAATAATGTATTAATAATATTTCTCACCACTCTTGTTACTATTTATGTCAATCATAAAATCTCTTCCTCCTTAAAGGATAAAAAAATTTTATAATTGTACGTCCTCACCATGATTATTACAACAATAAGTCATGTATTATATTTCGATATTAATTAATGTTTCCATCATTATTTTTTGAACGCAAACAATTCTTTTTAAAGTAAACGCAGTATACGTAAGCTGATCTGTCCTAAAAAACATACCTTGTCATAATTATATAACAACGATGACCTAAGATAACCCGCAATCTTTGATTACGTGCATTACGGTATAATATTACGAGGATATATAAAAGTTGTGATAAAGACTAAATCAATATAAACGATTTTTAACATCGTTCATGGTGCTTATATTTTTTTTCAACCTAATTTTAATATAATTTTATATAAGACTAGGGCGTCCGCAGGATTTTTTTCAGGAGGGGGGGAAGGGAGCATGACATGAAATGTCATTCAGATTGATTGAAATATGTGCTTTAATATTTTTACATTTTTTAGTATTTATATATAATAAAATTATAATTACAAATTTTTTTTTATCTTTCAGGGGAGGCATGTGTCCTTTCTTGCCCCCCACCCCACCCTCCTTGCGAACGCCCACAAAATTCAATAATAGCTTAATTTTATAAAAATTAGTTTAGCAAAAAGTATAATTGAAGTTTTCTGTGACTTTCGGTTTTTATAAAGCTCTAACATTTTGATCAAATAATAAAATTTGTGACGTCTCGAAATTTTTATCCTTAACAGATGAAAAATATTTGATTATTATTATCGGAAATTATATTATAGCCTCAGTTAAATCTTTTATTTTTTATCGATCAAACACATTATTTCGGCGTCTTACACATCTTAAACAATTCTCACATCGCCAAAAAAAAAAACTAAAATTTTTTAGAATTAAATATTACTTCCTCTGAGAATTGTGTGTGTGTGTGTGTGTGTGTGTGTGTGTGTGTGTGTGTGTGTGTGTGTGTGTGTGTGTGTGTGTGTGTGTGTGTGTGTGTGTGAAGGGACTTTACCAGTGACAAATATCTCTCACACTTGGATCTGAGAATCCAAACAATACGGATAGTGCATCCCACTTCTTGAAATACATTCAGTATCTTCGATTGCGCGTGTATAAACACTTCGCACACGCGCATATATACACAAACTTGCGCGAAAGTAATCCTCGAGAGCTATTTCTATCGTTTGCCTCTTCGTTCGACGATGCAAGTTTGTCTTTCCAATGGCGCATGAGTCACCCTGGAAAATCCAGGCTTTGCAATAGATATCTGATCTAGGGGATACTTGAGCAGAGAACCGTATACGAAACGTCTGAGGTATGTTCGCAAATCCAGACAATTTCCATAGAACTGCATGCGAATGGTATAAATTAGCATTTTCATATAAAATATGTCGTATCTGAAAAGAATTTAAGGACATGCATAAAAGCTACATTAATGCTGTGTAATACTGAGACAAAAATAAATATATCTCAAATAAAAATTATTGGTGTTAACACGAAACTAAATACATATATTTAATTTTAATTTTTTTTTTTTTTAAATAATTATAAGTTTTTTTGTTTAACAAATTAGTACTTTAGGTACAAATGTAATTTTAATCACGACATTTATCCGATATTCTCACTGCACACATTTTATGAACTGATTTAAGACACGAAGAAGAATTGAGAGGGAAGGAATTCTTTTCATTTTCTCTTAAATTAAGAGTAATCTCTGTCGCACGGTCTATCTGGAATTTGACACTCGGTATGCTTCATATAATATTTCGTTGTCCGCGGTGCGCGCGTGACGTTGTATCGATTTGTTTCTGAAAAAGTACGCGCACCTTTCTCTCTTACGGCGGAATGATTTATGAGGTAACACGGGTTAAATCTTTAATCAAATGGGGATAACGCGTTTACGCTACGCACATTCTGCTTGTTATTTCCATCAGATATATTGCTATCTGTTTGGGCATTATGATTTGCAGGCAATTCACGAATATCGATGACACGTCAATTCCCCCCCCCCTCCCTCCCCCCCTTCCTTTCATGCCAATCCTTCCATATCACGCAAATTTACATCCTGTAATATGTTCAAATAATAACGTTGTCCTCCATCCATATCATTAGACGAGTCTCATCTGCAGTAATAATCTGTTATAACGTTTGCTAATTAGATTACATGGCCCGAATTACTCATGAAATATGTGTAAAAATAATTAACACGGATCGAGGCAAAATTAGCTAATTAAATATTAATTAACTGTAATACTAGTAACTGTAATCTGAGCTAATATTCGTGAAGGGAGATGAATAAATAATATAATTCCTCGGTATGGTCTGACATAAATCATACGCTTAACTAAATTTGACGTTATTAAAAAAGTAAAGCGAAAATTATTTTAAATTAAAAGATATGTATGCAAAATTTAAATAAATCTTTAAAAAGTGCACAGTAATATAATATACATTGGAGAAAATATAATCTTTTCTACAGTATAATATAATAACTAATAATATAATAATAGTATAGTATAATTAATAGTATATAATAATTAATATACATTATTAATAGATATAATAATATACAGGGTGTCCGGCGTCAATCGCATCACCCGTCGTGTGCAGGTAGAGCAGGCAAAACTGAGAAGAAAAGTCCTGTCCCATTTTTTTCGATAACGCTTAATAAAAGAGTTATTATTGAGTGAAGTCTGACAATTCAGCGCCGACCTTTAGCTGGACGCACGTCAATGAACCGCGCGCCTAGCATGTGTGCGTGAGCGCTCAGCTGTTTACAGCGTCTCACTGACGTGCGGCTAAAGATCGGCGATGATTGGCCAGACTTTACTCAATAATAACTCTCTTATTAAGTGTTATAAAAAAAATGGTACAGGACTTTTCTTCTCAGTTTTACCTGCTTTATCTCTAAGCATACGACGGGTGATGCGATTGACGCCGGACACCCTGTATATAATTTATACAAGCATTGACGATGCTGATAAAAGAAAACGGATAACGAAATACTGTATATAGATAATCGTATATGGAAGAGATCAACTGCATTATCAACGGCTGCTCGCCTCGCCGCGATCTAATTTTGTTAACCAAATGCATGGAAATTCATTCTGACTGCAGCAGCCGACGGAACAGTTAAATAAGACGTTATCCATGTACGGCCGGCGAATTGGGGACGTAGATTCAACTTCGATATCGAGTAGAATTTAATCTCGGATTTCGGAAGCGACGAGGTTGCCAGTCGCGGCAAAAAAATTCGCTGATTAATAACCGATTGAGCCGCAATCGAATAATTCAAATACCGCTGCAGTGTAAAAAAAAAGTCATGAATTGTTGAGGAAAATATTAGTAGGCGATCCGAATAAAAAAATTTCAATGTAAAGTACATACGTATTTATTTTCACGTGTAATCACATTTTTATTGTAGAAAATTAAAAAATTTTTCCTTTCGTAAAAATAATTGAAAAATAGGTGAATGCGCAACAGCAGCTGCGTTTAATTTTATGAGAACTGTTCTTACGTATTTTTTTATTTAAAAAAAAACTCTTCTATTCGTGAAGTATAATTTAATCTAATTGAAAGCGTTTTCCCGTGTTTTACGATTATTGCTCATTAATTTAATTTAATTTAATTCAGTTATCTCTTTGCGCTTGTGCGCGTGACTACACATCGCAAATAAGAGTTCGTGATATTGTGCCTTATCACTGCCTGCGTCTCCTCAGGATCCATTCTCATGAAACTTAGCCCCGTTACTTTTTCCAAAATTAATCGGACATCTTTGACATCGTTTATGAAATCAGACGCTTGTTTATTGATCGTTGAAAGCATTTCCGCCGTAATACAATTTCGTAAAGTAGAAACGCAAAGTCATTCTTTCTTTCATTTACTTTTTATCTTATTTGTGAAATGAGAATTTCAAATGAAAATACAACCAACAATTTTTAAGGAATTAATAAATAAAAACAATGGCCTTGTCAAAAGCTAAACTCTTGAATCATGTGAATTTATAATAAATTACGCACACATTAGTTTTCTCGTTTAACATTAAGTAAACTTCACATTTTTTTATAATAAAATCTTAATTTGAAGCTAAGTTTGACTAACCGACATATTTAATGTCGAAACTTCAATTCCAAATTTAATTATAAAAACAATGGCTTTGTCGCAAGCTAAACTCTTGAGTTCACGTGAATTTATGACAAAAGATTATTTTCTTTGTTTAAAATTAAACAAATTTTCCTTTAATGAAATCTTAACCTTTGAAGCTAAACTACCAAGGAATTAATGTCAAATTTAATGTCAGAAATTAAACTTAAAAAAAAAAAATATGCGCAATAGGTTTCGGACACCCTATATCTCACGATTTCGCTTAGGGCAAAATGCGCGGCAAAGCTTTCGAAGAGCTTACGCTTTCCCCGATGCCGCGTCGCACTAGCTTATATCTTATAATACATCTCCGGGTGCAACCGCCGAGCGTGTAATTGCGGCCGTCGTGTTCGAGCAAATGCGACGAGAGAAGCTTCTCGCGCGCGAAATTTTCTCGTTGTTCTCGAAAGGAGATTGCACGTCGCAGCGAAAAAAAGTTTCTCTTTCCTGAGAAACAAATGTCACGATCGGTCGGGCAAAACATTTATGATCTTTTTCTTTCATTAAATTCAACAGTGCATTCAAATCATTTCCAGCGACAATGCTGAATAATTTATCATTTTGAGACTCCATATATTCGAGACTCCAAAGTTAAAAAGGAAAAATATGATGTACGTGTATTCTGAAAGCTAAAGAAATTTTTAAAAGCAATTCAAATATAATTAATATATAAAATTATTTCTAATAATTATATATATAGAAGAAAATGTTTAGTAATTATTTGATAATAATTAATATTTTGGAATTTGAAAGATTCCAGAATTAAAAATTATGTTCTAGAAACTAAACAAATTTTTAAAAGCATCAAATATGATTGTTCTTAATAACTATAAAAAAAATTTTAGTAATTTTTTGATAATAATTAACAGTTTGGAAAGATCGCCATTACAAATGTGCTTAGATACGAGTATTCAAGTATTACTTCAAAATGATGCTTGAGAGATCAAAAAATGACTTGGAATAAGTAAATTTTTCGATTTTTTAACTATAAAAATAATATTGCATTTTTATGGTATTAAATTTAAATTAATATGATATTAACTGACATTAATATAAATATCATTCGATGATTGCGTGCGATTGCAAATCATGATATAGTTTTATATTGTTAATTCTAGGTTATTCTCATTCTGATAATGATAAAATGTTATAATACAAGCGCGTAATTAATAAACTCGACAGAATTTACTGCTAAACGACATTAATATATAATAATTCTAAATGATCATCTAGTGCGGGAAAATAGGCAACTCATAATTTCTCTTCACATTATATTTGATGGTTTAGCTTTCAGCTAAGTAAATTATCATGATATGAATGAAGAAAAGAAACGAAATTACGCTTTGGAACATCAAGGAAACAACGTAAGCGATTATCGCGTGCGACGATAAGAGAAGTGGGTGGTTTTAGGATGCGCCACGATTATCGAGGCCACCCATTTGTCAAAATCAATCACGTGCATATCGATCACGGGCATATTGGAGCCGGACATATCGGGCGTCTCCCTTATGCGGTTCCTAAAGGGATCATACCTCGCAGCCAAAGTGGACCGATGTGAGAGAGACAGAATGCCTAAAACATCTGTCGCAACTTTCCTTTACAAAATCAAGTCCCTCGATTCCCTTCATCCGCAAGAATCCAATTCTTTCCGTCTCTCGCCGAAGTCGAGAGATCGGTTTGCCTGCTAAAAATAGGTCTTTTGTGCGTGCCGAGTGAACCGCGTCCGTTCACAAACGCACGAGAGAATACGGCATATGAATCGTAAAAGTAAGTCCCCAGGAAGCAGACAGAAGAGTAATGACAGTAGGGGAGATCGAAATGAGATAGTTAAGTGACGCAGAGCGGTAGGCAAAGAGCTTTCATTCGAGAACAGAAACAGCTATAATCTGCGATTAATGTGTCAAGTTGAAGTAATTGCGTATATTGTTGAAATGTAATTTGTAATTATAGCTGACGGCGTGTATATGTGTGTGTATTACAGAGCATCTCAAAACCGCGGGAAGTTCTTTCATTAACGGCAGATTCTCTGATCAATTTAAAAACAATTTTTCTTCAACGAAAATGTCAAGGCATTAATAATTTTCGAGTTATGAGCAATTTATAAAGATTTCTTTGCAAACTAAACTTTGTGAAGTTGAAAGGTTAACAAATCTATGTTCTTTAGTTAATTTTAAATGGAGTTTACTTTAATTTAGACTTAATTTAAGATTTAGCCACAAAGATGGATGATGGAAAAAAGTAAAAACTTGCAAAAAATAATCTCTCTTGATTTTCGTTTCAAGGAAAAAAATCATCTTCAAAAAAGCTATTTATTTCCTTAAATTTGCAGCAAAATCGTTTTTTTTTTTATTTTATTTAACTTTTAGCTTATAATTTCTATAATTTTCAAATTATGTGCTGAATAAAATTTTATTCAGTATATTTATTGTATATAAGAAATCTATACTATGTATATATATATATATATATATATATATATATATATATATATATATAATTCTATATTATTAAAAATAATTCATTAAATAATTTGTAAAATGATTTCGATTTGAGAATAGATTAAAGCACCTTTATAATCTGAGTCGCAAAGAAAGATATGTATAAAAAAAAATCAATCAGTATCGTGCGAATAAAATCCAACGCACCTAATATATTCGGACTAGTTTGATATTATTGAGAATTCGTCCTTTATTGAACCGTATATACTTACAGGCGAGTAGTGCCGATTCATTAGTAGAGTCACAGTTTCTCTCTCAAGACAAGGCGAACAACGCGGTTCGCGTACGCCAATGGAGCACAAAGATGATAGGTGGCGATATAGATAACGACACGAAGACTCGGTATCCATTCTAACATTCCTTTACACATCGGGACGAACGTTAAACACAAACGTTGCATCTCTCTCTCTCTCTCTCTCTCTCTCTCTCTCTCTCTCTCTCTCTTCGTTGTCCGCATATTTCTCAGTCTAACTCGCGCGGCAAGTTCGTTACGAATTCGCACTTCAAGTTCCGTCCGTCGAATGTGCTTCGAATACTCCACGGTGCAAAGACAAATAAAATGCAATGTCGTTGTCAGACGTACGAGGTTCAGCATTTTAGGTCCTCTCCGCTCAAGAGACTTCGATTTGTATTTATTCGAACAAAAGTCTGATCTTTTCTTGCAATCTTCTTTCCTTTTCGCATACGTTTGTCCTTTCTTTCCGCGTGATTATAATAATTTTTATTTTATTAATTTTAACTCCTATATATTGGATGAATTTTTTTAATCTTAACAGGCAAATATTTGACATAGACAAAAAACTAAAAAAGCATTTTGTAGCTTGAAGTTTCACCTTTAACAAGCTATCGGTAATTTTTTAATTTTTTATCTTTCTTGTCGTGTGTTTTAAAAAAGAATATAATGTTTCGTTTTTTAAAATTGCGTATTTTTGACACTCTATATAAAAATTATTGAGACACCAAAGATGTTTATTTGAATTTGCTTCAGTCTGAAAATGTAATAAAAAATATGTATAAAAATATTTCCATTTAAAAAATTTAAATTGATCTTCATCTAACCTTAAATAGACGTCAAGGTCAAACCAAGGTCACCGTTATACATCTTTCTCTAAACCATATTTTTATTTAATTATTATTATTATATATTATTATTTGAAAAGTTTTTTTTGTAAAATTGCATATTTTTTAAATATTTGCCTGTTAAGATTAAAAAGATTCTCCTTCTATTTTTTTTAAATTTTTATTAATTCTTTGTTAATTAAAAGTTTTTACTCCGTTACAAAAATTGTACGAGATATGTTCAATTTACGAATAATAAAAGTATTTCTGATACAAAAGAATTTTTATATATGAATTTTATTTTGGAAAATCTACAGGTTTATGCTAGATAAAAATATCTCGATAAAATCTGCTGAGAATGCAAGAATGCTAATGCAACACTTCCGAAGGCTATAAAGGAACCTGTTGCTGCTTTTATACGTATATATTAAACGACAAAAGTCATCAAGGCTTTGTTTTATTTTTGTTTTGTTTCCGTAGATCTTTAGATTTGTACAATCTAGGAGTTTGTGAACGTTTGCAATATTACTTATTCATGTTTGGCATACACACATACGCATGCATATACGGTACGTAATATTGGTGATGGAAACAATAGTGCCCTGAACAGAATGTCTTAAAAATGTCTTTTCACGCTGACATTCGATTCTCATTTTTATCGTCAAAAAACATCACGTGACTAAAAATAAAGATTTGTCATTTTTAGTCACGTGATATTTTTTGATGCTGAAAATGAGCATCAAATATCTACATTAAGAGGCATCTTAACTCTGCGATAGCTAGATGCAATTTAACGCGCGTGCGGTAATGTTTTTTTTATCAAATCAATATAGATATTATTTATCAAATCAATGTAGATAAAAGCATTTGAACAAAACTAAAATTGTAAAAATTAACAATTATATAGTTTCGAAATAACAATAATTTTTATACTTATATCTTTTTTTCCAAAAATTAGTTGTAAAATATATCTATTTAATAAAATTTTTATTCATGAAATTTTAAATAAATGGAAAACTTTTATTTTTTTGGGAATAGAGAAAATTACAAATAAACAGAAATTTTTATTCTTCTTTGAAAAAGTTTCTCTAAATGACCAAGCAGCGACATAAGAATCAATGTTAACGAAAATAATTTGGAAAATATCTTACTTTTAAAGTTAAATATTAAATATTGAATAATACATGTAATTATTGTTTATGTTTTTTTTTAAATTTCTTCTTATATACTGTTCGTAAAATAAAACAGATATAACAAATTATAACTTGTTTTTTCTTATATCCTGCTTTTAATTCCTTAAATAATATTAATTAAAACAAGTTTTTTCTAACTTTATATTAAAATAAACTTTAAATAATATATGTTTCTGCAGAACTTTTTAAAAATGAATATAAAATAACTATTAAAAATGAACATTTACAGCAATGTTTAAGTATTAATATAAAAAAATTAATTAAAACAGAATAGAAATTATTAAAAAATTGAAAATTCACAGATAATTTATAAAAATTAACAATTTTATTCAATCCATGCTAAAAACTAAAGATTTATATTTTCTAAAAATATAGAGAAAACTGCGAAGAAATGAAAAATGACTTGGCCATTAAAGAATTGATGATTTTGATAAAAAAATAAAGAATTAGATAAAACAAGTAATTAAAGTATTTAGATAAAAAAAAAACTAAATATTATTTCCAGTAACACAACTCCAAGAAACTTTATTATTACCATCATTAAAATATTTAAACTTTATGTTTCTCGCTCTAAATATTAATAAATCGATATTTAGATAAATTGCGGAAGTTGATTCTATAATGAAGGCTCATGCACCGATAACAGCCGAGGAATAATTAAAAGGCAATGCTGTCGTTAGGTGTGTACAAGCGTCGGTTTACTAAACTGAATTAACACTCGCGTTTGTGTTGCATGTATAAGATGAAATCGTTAGAGAGATACGTGCCGCATACGGAATCCTCATTAGCGGAACGTTCATCGTAATTTCGAGGTTTATCTATTACAGACGAGTATTTGGAATAGAGAGGAAAGTCTCAAGACAGGCATTTGTTTCGGTGAAAAAAAAAATTGTATAAGATAGTACGAGTTTCATCAACAAGCGCAAGTAGATCGTTAAATTTATCTTTCATTTTATAAGAAAGTAATGCGAGGCTCAATTACTTATTAGGTAGAAAGTGTTTCATGATTCTTTTTTTAATTTTAAGATATCCATATCTGAAATCCTTTGAGTTATCAAAATATTCTGAGAGAATATTTTAGAGCGAAATTATGTGAAATGTTTTAATTTAAAAGGCAATTTTCATTCAAGAAATATTTTTTCTTCATTTAGATTTAAGATAAAAAAATGTCAAGTGAAGTGAGAAAAAAAAAAAAAACGGTGTAACGTTAATTTCCTTTAAAACGCTTCACGTGAGATAATTTCTAAAAGGCGATTAGTATAACTTAACTGTGCTCGTCATCGTCGTCGTTGAAATGCATCCTCGCTAAAGACAAGCAGCGTGACGAAACTTCCGTTTGCGGCTTAAATAACTGCGGCATGATTAACGAGCCGTCTCGAAATGTAAGCAATCGACTCACCGGACTTAATGTTCGAGAAGGAGGCTGACGCGCGCCAAGAAGATGCGGAATTTAATTTCGCGGATATAACGAGAGCGGCTTGCAATTACAGCGTAGGGATTAATTGAGCGACGTGCGGCAGCTCTCTCTCTATCTTTGTCTCCACTCTCCCTTTCTCCGTTCCTCTCAGACCCGGAAGGCTGGCATCTTTGACGACAGTCTTTCGCGTAGAAGTTTACGTTCTTGAGATTGCGCATTCTCGTTAGAATGTTGACGAACATCATTTAGCACTTTCACAAGCTATCGTAGATTAAAAGGCACGATGCATTTTAATGATAATGACGTTCTAATGTTTACTTCTCGTTCGTAAAAAGAATAATATATAATGTTGCTTAAAATATTTGTTTCAATATTTCGTAGCAGATATTATATCAATTATATAATAAATATAACGAAGTACATCTGTTGAGCCTCTAAAATCGCTATAAGATTGTATAAGAAAAAAGAATTTTATTCGCAAAAATGCTTCACTTCTATGTCATTTCTATTTAATTTTTATAAAAAAAAACACTTCGGCCCTTTCCCCATTACTCCCCGACAAATTTATTACCGCTGTTCAATCGTATCTAAACTCTGCTTCCTTTGTTTGTTTCCCTGCTCTCAAATGTATCCTTTCTCCCGGAAAGCTATGATACTGACGTTAATTGGTCACGGCATTTTGCCGAGAACTAGCCTTGGGTGAGCCGCAAATGGTACTCTCCAAATGACGGCATAAGCGAGAGCCCTTCAACTTCGAAAAATTATCTCCAGCGTAAGCTAAGCTAATTGTACGTCTCTTGATAAAATTCAACATTAAAGCATTAAGCTGCGACGATAATGATCCATAATTAATTCTCCAGTTGAATTATTTGCCTGATGAGCGCAATTAAAGTCTGCGCAATCTGTGCTAAATAGCAGATCTACTATGACAAGAAAGGAGAATGAGATTATAGTTATGAATTCTGAGAATATATCATATAATCTTTTTGAATAGAATTGTCAGTGAAAAAGATTAAAAAATTACAAGCAAAGAGATTATATTTTTCTAAACGTATATAGATACAAAACATATCTTTGCACGTTCTTTTGTATAGCTGTATTGTTGCTTGATAAAAAAAAGTGTATGATATTTATTATCATGCTGTACGTCATAAATAAGGAAAATTCTGGTGAAATTTTTATTATGTAAAAGGTACGATGTCCAATGTATGACGGCAAAAATATGAAATCTCAGTCTAGTTAGCGTATAAAATACTCTGCTCACGTACTCTTTCCTGCATCAGTTTCTTTCGGACGTTAAGGCATGCGTTCTTTAAAATGTAAGTGACATCGTAGCTCGCGTATACTTCATTTAAACGTATTGGACACTCTCCCTTAAGGAAAGGACCGCGTTAAGAATTTATTTTTCTTGCTCGATGTTATGTTTTATTATACGATAAATACTGCGCGATATGGCGATGACCTCACGATATTTATCAATCTTTGTTATCATCAAATATCCTTTATATATTATATTAAAGACGCAATAAAGTGCAGAAATGCGTCATTTTCTCTTTTAGATATTCAATTTTATTGAAAGAATAAAAATTAAGATATTATACGATAATTATTATTATTAAAATGACTCCCTTGCGTGTGTGTGCATTGATTTTTGTCTCCCTTAATTTTATTATTTTCTTTTATATTTTTAAATTAAATAATCTTAGAATTTAGCAAATGCTAACTTTCATCAATTTTAATTTTGCTACTATTGTGTGTGCGACGCAACGCGTCTCCAATTATTAAATTAATACTCTTTTCATTTATTCGTTATTTTAGAGATGGTTTCTGCTCAACAATCGAGAGTAATTAAGTTGCGGAATGTTTGGTAAGGACTCGACTCGATGCAGGAATTTTCCGAGTACATCGATGCGTGGCGTCGGCTCGATTCGCCCAACCGTCTCTCGCGAGGTACTTGTTGAATACTCGAAACAGGAATTCGATATGCAGCTGTCACACGGACTTCGAGCAACAACAACTTGCTCGACGACAATATGTGGTATAAAATCGTTTGCTGACATTTGAGCATTCTAAATTGACAAAAGTTGATGCTCCACATAAGGATCGAGAAAATACAAGTAAGATAGCAATATTGCGCAAAAGGCACTATATATTTAACATTAAATTTAAAAAAAAAATGTTTTAAAAATAATAAGTAAAGAATAGGAAAAAATAAAAGAGTCAGACAAGTAAAATAGCTGAGTAGAGCTTTGGCTGAATATGCGTTGACCTGTTCTACTGAAATTTTCAAAAATGTCATTCTGGAAACACGAATCTTTTCCGAATAATTTTAATTTAAATTTTTATTTAACTGCTTTGGGAACAGGTGCTCTTTGAAAAAATACTAATTATAATATCCTAAAAAAATATTAATTTAAGAAATTGTAATTGTATAAATTATTATATCGAATAAAGTGATAAAGATCAGAAAAAATAAAAACTTGTCCTTATTTCAGAGTTTATAATACAATAAATATTGAGGATATATGAATCTATAAAGATAGATTCATATAGAATCCATAACAACAAACATCATATGTAGCAGCTAAGTTTTATATGAAATAAATTTTTTATGAACTTTTTCTTGGTTTACGAAATAGGAAAAATTACTCTCATCATTGATCCAGCCTATGGCTCATATAAATTATATAATATGACATTTACGGAATGGCTCTCAAGTTTGCGGCCTATATGATTTAGTTGTAAGAAGCTCGTTGTTCAACACACTCGGTAGTATTCTCTCGTCGGACGGCGATTTTGTGATTACCATAAATATTAGAAGGCACGAGATCTTCTCTCTCTCTCTCTCTCTCTCTCTCTTTCTCTCTCTCTCTCTCTCTCTCTCTCTCTCTCTCTCTCTCTCTTAAGTTAATAACTAGTATCGTTCGCATACTCGCTTGCTGGAATATCAATATTCATGCGAATATGCAAGAATCTTTTGTGAAGAGCGAGAATATTAGCATGGCTATGGCGCAGCAGCGAAACTTCATGAATAGCTTTTTAATACTGTTACCGCGTAATCGATTTATGGCGGACCTACTTCTTAAACGGTGGCAATTTCTTCGCGAGATTTTTCGTCATCGATAGTCGCGGCCTAATTCGCGGCCGTTCTAATGGCGTGTTTTTTATGCGAGACATAGCCACCAGCATCTCAGGGAAATCTCATCTCTTGCGGATTTTAGCTAAAGTTTGCGACAAATAAGAGTAGGCGGGCGAAGTTTCAAGTGACGGATAACGATGATAAATGAATCTGTATGTTTCAGAAAAATAGAGCTCTTTACCCGTCTAAAGTTCTGCTTGAACAACTGTCGTACTTGATCGGCACTAATTTTCCTTAAGGAAAATTCTCGCCAGGCGCGACATATCGTACTTTACTAGTAAGTATATAATTTGTCTCACAATAATTTTTCATACGATAATACAGCAGTCTTAATTGACAAGCAGTAATGTAAAAATGACAAATTTTAAATTAAATTCTTGTCGCTATAAATGTATACAAAATTTAATTTTTATTATCTTGCGATAATTATACATTGAAGATACATTTTTTATTACTGCTTATAATTAATTAATTTTGTTAAAGTATTTATTTGTATAATTTTGTTTGACTATGTAATTAGATTGGAAACTAAATTAATAAAACAAACATATATAATTTCTTTTTAAATATATTATCGTATCATGCATTCTGCATATATATATATATATATATATATATATATATATATATATATATTTAATATGTATATTTTATTAAAAAAGTATAGTCACGATTAAAGATATATACATTTAGTATATCTATATATGATTATAGATTTACGTTAACGCATGCATTTATGATGCGTCTCTCGGAAGATCGGACAATCTGAATGCTCTTTTCCGGAACAATCGATATTGATTTTTGTCTCAATAAGAATTATTGTCGCTTGAATAACTATTATTACTTGAGTGCTCTTACTAGAAGACAATGCTTATCGGCGCCGCTGAATAATCGCTGAAAAGAGCAAGTATTTTACGTTTCACGCTATTAAAGTCTTTCATAGAAGGACTGCATAGAAAGGGACGTTCGAGAACTGATATCCCATGGAAACGTATTTTTTAAAGAGCCATTCTGGATCTTTATTAACCGGTTGGGGAGCTATGGTTATGTGCTCTTCGCGAGTATAGTCAATACTTTTCTGAAAGATATTACAGAGAGAGAGAGAGAGAGAGAAAAAAAAGAGAGAGAAAATATATTCTTTTTTTTTCTCATTATATCAATCATAAATGTTTAAAAATTGTGTAAATTTTATATCATACATAAAATCAATCAATTAATTGCATTTGTAAATAACTGTTATGTACCGAGTGATCCAAGAAACTGATCTTAATTTTGATAACAAGAATTTATTGATGATTTTGAAAAAAATTGGTTTTTTTTTATTACAAAATCAAGAACTAAAAATATTTGTATTATATTATTATTATATGTATATATAATTCTATTATATTATTAAGATAATTAAAATTTTTTTGCGAAATGTATCACACACAGATTTCTTTATATGAAAAATTCGATTGTGAAAATTAATCTTAGCAATTCTAGCATTGTATATTTTGTATATGTGACAATATTGATAAACCGCCAAGTATTCGTAATAAAAGATTCAATTTTCTTTAAAAGCGATGTATTTTGAAAAAAAAATAGTTCCATTTATCGACATATACAAATGATTTCATTTACGCATACGAGATATGAGAATTTTATTGCACCTAACCTAACTAATCTTCTCAATAAAATTACATGATTACGGATTCTGCTTCGACTACCGCATATCAAACCGCAGAGCGGTAGTATTTTAACATAAACTGTATTTTACAAATATAGAAATATAATACGATTAGAGAATATAAAAATATCTGCAGACCTTCTTAGCTCTAACTTATTGTATTCTTTTCGAGGAAGCTCCTCGTTTCATGCCTTTGAATTATTTCAGACGTTGAGTTCATTAAGATCATGAATTTTCGCAAATATTGTTGGAGGTGGTACTGAACTAATATTTGAACAAATTTATTTTCAATTCGTTCAAGAAGAATTAATTTAGCAAGGTCGGTGAGTTATTTACTTTTCAATAATACCAAGTTAAATATAGCGTATATTCGATTGTCCTATGAAAATATCGCGAACGAGAATTTTTACGAGAATTATGTTGTTTTTTTTTTAAGCTATAATGATTTTTTATTTTAATACAATTTATGTCATAAAATAATAAAGAATCCTATTAATTTAATAACTTAATGAAATAAGAGAAACTTTTCATTTCGAGCTGTAATTACATTTTTAAGTAAAATAGTTTTCAATGTCAAATCTAATTTTATATTTTTTAATAATTTTAATGGTTAAAATATCTTTAATAATTTTTTATAAAAATTTTGAAAATTCAAAATTTAAAAAGATAGTGTCGAAAATAGAGATAATATTTTTAAGAAATTTAAACACGGATCGTCATTCTCAATAATAAGAATAATTACAAAAAACAATTACAAAAAAAAGAAAGAATCTGAAATTTATTTGCTTTATATATACATATAACTATCAATAATTTACAACGTTTTCGCGACCATTCATGGTCAGAGGGATAAAACGGACGACCATTACGCTATGAATCAAGATAGCGCAAGCTGTGAACGTTACCAATTAATTCAACGAAACACAAAGTTATCTAACGCTCATTGACCGCCACGGTCAATCGAGTCGATCAATTAAGTTTGATCGATTAATCGGCGATATAAATCGATGTGCAATAAGGCGCAAAATGTCACCGCGGTGCGATGCAACAGAAAATATGCGGAACGCAGTATTTCCTCGTGAGGAAACAGCATCGTATTATGAATTACCTGAATAAGGAATACAAATCGTTCCGAGTTCATCCTTTTAGTTTCGGAATCTCGAGAGATCCGAGGGTACCGCGAAAGAAAGAAAGATGGATGATAACGCGTACCTGTTACGCCGCCGTGGCGCCTTCGACGACGTCCCTCTCGCGATGTCCTTTTGTGCACGTCCCCGCGGTTACGACCAACGTCCGTGCTTTATCTTCGTTCGTTGATGTAACAGGTGAGGGTTTCTTCCGGTCCTTCCGATCGAGTGGAGCACACCTGTACCGAGTTTGAACTAGCAGCGCGCGCTATCAGCGAAACCGAAGGACGCGGAAGGCTCGCGTCGCGACGCCGCTCTGACAGCTCTCGTCGACGTCGACCCGGCCGTAGCAGGCTACCTCGCACCCTCTCTCCTGGCTCACCCGCCACCACCATTCCCGGCTGCGTGGTTCGACGCGCAAGCGTGGCCGCAGGTGCGGGGAAACTCGCGCTCCCTCACCGACACCTCTACGCACCTTGCGAAACGAGGTAAGCACCGTCACGTAGGTGCCACGACCTCGGATGTCGCAGGTAAGCTACGCAGACAGGTAACTCGCCGCTGAGAATCGTCCGATTCCTCGGTGTCTTTCACCTCTCCAAAGCTTGGCACGACTTAAATGACAGATGCGTGTAAAAAGGATCAATAATGATTTGAAATGAAATGATAATTGGTAATTTTATAATTGGAGATATAAGATTGTAATATTTAATATTTAATATTTAATATTTGAGATTAACAGCACAACCATTTTTATAAACATAATTACTATATTCGTCTAAATATGATATGCATTATATTCAAATATACATTTTTTTTTTTTCTATTGAGAAAAGAAAAATTTACCTCAAAATTTTTTCTTTGCAGCAGCTTTACAAAGAAAGTAATAAGCATATTATTTTCGAAGATAGTATGTCCCCTAAAATATTTTATTTTTCCTAATAATATTTTTCTACATCGTCAATATTTTTAAAAATGATCACGTGTTCTATGTGCCTCTCGTCCGTGTTTAAAAAGCTATTATTATACATAATATGTATAACATAATTATTTATATAATTTTAATTGAAAATTTCTTTTCTACAAAAATATCTGACTAATAATATAACTTTATATAAATATATTACTATATTTATATAAAATTTAAGAGACGTTATAGTTCAAATTATAATTTAGTACTAAATTATAGTACTTAATTTTTCAAATCAATATATCACATTAATTTATCTTCAAAAGTTCAAAAAAAAAAAAAAAAGAAAAGAATAAAATATATATTTTGTCAAAACTGGACCCACTCGTTTTCGAAGTAAGCGACTACTCTAACCGGGGAGAGTTTCTAAAAATAACTCGATGCAAGGGAGGTATCCGATGTCGCACGACGACGCCTCGACTTTTCTCACTCTTTCGCGCGCAGGGAGACCTTCGTGTAGAAATATAAATAGATCGTCAACCGACGACTTTGCGTGGAAGAGGACGCGTAGGACCGGACATTGAGATTTATATAACGAATGGCAGCACGCACTCGTGCGTAGGCGTCGCACCCTTGCAACGTTTCGCCGTTACCCCCACGCACCCCCACGTCGACGTGCGTCACGTAGGGACGCAAAACAATGCGATTTCCTGCCCTCCCAATTTCGCTATCTATCAAAAATCACTTGCCTGCGTAAAAAATGTGCAACGCGCCGCGAAATTGTTACGTTCGCCAAAACTGATCCCTGATCAAAAGCCAGATCTCTCGTTTACAAGCATTGATATTTTTGTAGGATTCTCTGTGCATCCATTTGTTTTGATCGTTTGATCTTTTATTTCGTTATTGGACTTTGATATCTCTAGCTCAGTGTAGCTCAACTAACTTAATGTTAGTACTCATGTATGTAATCTTTTTGAGATTATTAAATATCCCAAATCTGTTTGAGATTGTCATATTTAAGTTTAATTTAATTTAACTTAATTTCTGTGATTTTTAAAGAGAAAGTTTTAATTTAATTTAATTTTCATGATTTTTCATAGAAACTATTTATATTAGAGTAAATAAAAGTAGCTTAAATTATTGTTACATCAAAGTTTTTATTCATTGAATCAATTATTGAGACACTAATTAATATTCTAACATTGTGTTATTTATTCAAATAATTATTTAAGTAATTATTTACGCATTTTCCTAAATGAAAATGAAGAGGTACGAAGGACTACTATCCTTACATCGCAGCAAAAGCAGCGATTATTCTTGTTAGAGAGTAACACGAAAACATCTTGAGGTGAGAAATAATTTTGAACCATTACTCGTTCGCATTATGTACCGTACTAATGAAATTTCAGCGTACGAAATCGCACTTAGGTAGTCGCGAGGTGGAAGTAGATAAAGACGGCCTTTTGCCACGCGCGGTTCGCTTGGATTTGTACTTGGTTAAAGTGGATTTCCCGGACACGTCGTTCGCCCGAGTATCCTTTTGGGGTCGGCGGGATTGCCGCAAATGTTGTAGAAAGAGAGAAAGTTGGGAGGATTTGCCGCGATGGTTGTAACTTTCGTTCATGATTGATACAGCCGGTATCATCCGATTATTTTATTCGTCTGCGATAAAGTCTCTGTAATTAAAGCCGCCGTCAAAGCACTAAACGAAGTAAGAGGAAAGATCGTGTTTTTCCAGTTTTCAGCTTAAAAAAATCCCATAAACTTTACAAGGTGTTGATATTACTCGTCGTCCATTTTGAAAAGCGAAGACTCTCATTAACAAGAAATATATCTGCGCACCTTGGTGAGATGAACTTGCAGATATCCCGGAGAAAATTTTTGACACAATTCCAATACTGATATTGCACAAATATAAAATAAAAATTTTTGGCGTGCCCACTGACAATCGATGTATTTAATTTTTTTTTATAATTGTAGTAAATTATAAACATTTTCACCGCTTAAAAGATATTCATTCTTTCTTGAGAATGAGAATTAAATATTCAACATTAAATGCTCAAAAAAAAAAAAAAAAAAAGAAAAATTACAACACAATGTTATATTAATAAATTTCTAAGGCAAATGTAAAACGATGCTGAGCTTGTAAATTGACTTGGGAACTTGAAAAGTAAAAATAATTGAAGCAATATGTCAATGACTCTGACTCGGTGGTCTTTAGGGTGATGTAAGGATTGATGGGGATATTTTTCGATGGGAATTTTCTCTTTAGCGAGAGTGTCTTAATAAGGGCAAAAGAATAGTCATTTATTTGATTGATGAAATCTCAAGAATGTAACATAAAATTCTTACCACCGTGTTGCGATAAATGTTTATTTTACGATAAATGCTTTGTTTATATAAAATTGCCTTCTCAATGACAAATAAAAGAAGGAGAAAAGATATGGACATTGTGGAGATCCGGCAAGCGGATCCGCAGCTGCATTTCTTCCCACAATATTAGTAAATCCGGGGATAAAGATAACATCGTGCATAGAAAGCATTAAGCTTTATCCCTTTAGAGCCTATATCAGACAATACTACCGTCGCGTTTATCTTAAACAGCTTGTTTTCATGTACTCGCACCTTGTAAATCATATCCGGTATGCGGAATTTCTACGAGCGACACCTCTTTCATAACGTCATTCTCTCTCTCCGTCACTCTTTCGCCAACAAAAAAAGATCATAATAATGCCTAGTAATATACTTTGTAATTGTATAATTGTTACACAGTATTGTAATTTATAATTATAATTGCTACACGACATACCACTTTCATTAAACTTTAATAACTCTTTATATATTCACGCACATAACTTTATATGTTGTATTTATAATATATATAATTATATTATTTTATTTATAATTGTTTATAATATATATATATATATATATATATATATATATATATCTTTATATAATTTTATATTAATTTTCTCTTTAATAAACTACAAAACAACAAACCGAGATGTGCAAACAAAAATATTATTTTTATTTATAATTGTTTATAATATATATATATATATATAAGAAAAAATTAATAATATAAAATTATGATAAATATTAGGTTGGGAAAAAGAAATCCATTATTTTTTCGGTAGATGGCACGCAAAAATAATGGATTTCTTTCCCAACCTAATATATAAATAAAAAATTATTATAAATTAATATATAATTATTAATATAAAATTAATAAAATTAATATAAAGATATATATATATATATATCTTTACATAATTTTATATTAATTTTCTCTTTAATAAGCTACAAAACAAGAAACCGAGATGTGCAAACAAAAATGTCGATTTTTATCATTAAAATTTAAAAATATAACAATGCTTTTGATGACATTTCATCGCTTTAAAATCCTTTAATACGGCACGTTCACACGCAACATAACATGCATATACACACGTGCCGTTGGAAATTTGTTTATCGTGATGAGTATCGCATGAAATATTCTACCTGCGTTTCATTTTGTTGCGCAAATATCGCACGTATATAAATATGCACTTTTACGGTTTTGGAAAATATTCAGTAATTTAAATAATCTTCTTCCCTTTCGTATCATTATTACGTGGATGTAATAAAAGTTCGCAATTAATTACAATTAAATTCTCTATCATATTTATATATGAGATAAAAAATCAACTGTTTATCTGGAAAGCTTTAATTGTGTAAAAAAAAAATCTTTTTCATATTTTGTAATAAAATATAAAATTTATATAAAATATAATATTTTTTAAATCTCGTGGAAATTTAATATCTTAAAAAACAATTTAAATAAATTTGAATTTATAGAGATAAAGAATAATAAAAAACAACAGGATTTTTCCAATGTATGTATAAATGTATAAATGTATTATATGTATGTGTTATATGTATTAATAAGTTATGTTAAAATATGTATTTTTGCAAATTGCCAAGCTAATTAAAAACACACATTTGCTGATTTAATTTATATTGCTGACTTGTTTATATCATGATTTAGATTTTCCAAGAATACATTCTAAATACATTTTGCTTCAAAGATTCTGTCTCCTAGAGAAAGATATTATTACAAAAAATTTTATTTTTATTAGAAAAATAATAAAATTTATTCTGATGTATAATCGCATTATTTGAAACATGAATACGGTGCGCTCGTGTGGTTTCATTGTGGATGAAATTCTTCAGCTATGCATGTCGATAAATTTTGGCAAATATCAAAGCTCCCTCTTTCTCTCTCTCTCTCTCTCTCTCTCTTCCAATTTCTATCGCCATTTCTCTATATATTAGCTATCGAATAGTCGCCGGTTTTCCTCTGATGTTTATCGATTTCAAAGGAAGCCATTACATACATTGCCCTAGTCGTCAATATTACTTCGGTCCTTGGATACTTGAAAGAGGTCATTGTATCATCGTCTTCGACGCACGTTTCGTGTCCTTAACTCATGGAAATCGCTCATAATTCTCTTTGAAAATCCACCCTTTCTTCGCTGATCAATCAAGACTTCAATTCCATCGCGTATTATCATATTTCATTTCAGTAATGGAGCGTATCATGGGACTTTATTTTGCGAAAAAATATTTTCAAATCATTGCAAACACATGAGACCTAAGAAAAATTTAGAGATAAAGTTGTTCCCTGATTCCCATATGAATTCCAAATTTTCAAAGTCGAAGCTTGACTTTATCGTCAAATATTTTTCGTTTTAAATTTTTAAATGACAAAATACGACAGGTAAATTTATTCATATCACGTGTAACATAAAGGACACTCGATTTCTCCGAGAACACGAGCCCGGCCTCGTGACGCTCACGTCCCAATCTAACGTTTACGACCATATCAGAGCTTGACCAGAAAAGAAAGAGAGAGAGGAGATGAGCATTTTATTTCTTATAATCCTCCGTAGGGAGGCTATTGTGTGTCTGCTCGCTACTCTATTACTTTCCTTCTGCAAATCTCCTTTAAGCTCTCGCGAGGCTGACCTTTCGAACTTATTTATTAAGGAACGTAATCTCCAGCATTTACGTGCAGGAAATAGCCCTTTTTTCAACCACTTGCACTTAACATTATTACTACAAGTATCCTCTATGATTATCCATTATGTCAAAAATAGCTTTGAGAAGCAATCTGCTGTGTTGCTTGCTTGCCTGGCGCGTCAAAAATTGCTGCGTTTTTTGGGAAACAATCTCTTCTCCCTTCAGTGTCTCTTCTCATAGAGCCCTCTCGGACAATCAAGCTACATGTGCTAGAGATTTAATTTTTTAGAAACTGTTATATTCGCAGTGTTATCGCTCTTGGTATATAGAGTTTCTTAATAAAATATGGAATAGGAAAATATGGAAAAATATGGAATGTATAGCGAGCACGTGCTTTCTGCTTCCTCATAGAGAAAGCTTTATTTTCGGGATAAAATCTTTTTTACAGTTTTCTATGTGTTTAGAATGCTCTAAAGCATTGAAAAATCCTATTATAAAAAAAGATGTCCATATATAGGTATAATTATATATACAGGGTGTCCTACCACACGTACACCCCTTTTCTTTCAAAAACTAAGCATTTTAGAGAAAAATGTTTTGAACAAAAATTGTATGGTTTTGAGGGGAACATAAGATGGTGTCATTGGTTTGACCTTGGATGGCATCGTTAAGGTCAAGTCAAGGACATCTTTAATTTCTTAAATAGAATCCCCTATTTTTTATTGCATATTCTTATAGCTTATGTCGAGAGCTTTCCAAAACACTATAATAAAGTAGTGGAGTAAAAAAAAAAATAATTGTTATAAAAAAATATATTGCAAATAATTGCATATTTTTTTTTAAACAATTCTTTTCTGTACACCATTTGATTCATCTTATTATTTTGTACATAAAAGTATTACGATATCAATTATCGAAAACTAAATAATTTTCGAGATATTTTATATTTTATACTAAAATATGTCAGATTAAAATACAAAATAACTCAAAAAATTCTTAATGAAAAAATACTTTATTATAGTGTTTTGGAAAGCTCTCGACATAAGCTATAAGAATATGCAATAAAAAATAGGGGATTCTATTTAAGAAATTAAAGATGTCCTTGATTTGACCTTAACGATGCCATCCAAGGTCAAACCAATGACCACCATCTTATGTTCCCCTCAAAACCATACAATTTTTGTTCAAAACGTTTTTCTCTAAAGTGCTTAGTTTTTGGAAGAAAAGGAGTGTACGGGTGGTCTATGACACTCTATATATATATACGAAATGTACATTGTACAATCTTTAACTTTCGCAATTTTTGAGATATCGGGCTAAATTTTTTTTTACATAAGTAGAGTATCATTAAAGGATGGCTGGTATTAAATTTGGTGAAGATAGATGAAAAAGTTCATTTTTTATAAAATTTTGAATTTTTTGAGGAATGTCTGTGCATGCTCTAACTTTCGTAAATTTTAAATATCAGATTAAATTTTTTACATGAATAGAGTATTATTAAAGGATGATTGGAATTGAATTTAAAGATCGATAAAAGAATTCACTTTTTAAATTTTCTTAGAAATGTTTGTACACTCTGTAATTTTCGCCAATTATTTGAGATATTTTCTTCTATGAAGAAGTCAAAATTGAAAAACCAGGAAGCAATGTGCAAATTTCTAATTTGCATAATTTTTATCTTGTTTTCTCTTTAATAATTAATTGCGTAGTTTTATTCGGAAAAAGATCACGCCTATTTTTTTTAACATATATCAAAGTCTATATCATACATTAAATAAAAGAATTTTTTTGTTGTAATTAAAAGTTGTAATATTAAGATGATAAAATAATAAAAAGCATATTATTAAAATTCTGAATATTCGATTATTGAATTTATGGTACTTTTCAATATTTTTACATAATCAATTCTTTTTTTAGTTTTATTGAAATGGCTTTCTTTCTTAATAAAAAAGAAAGTGAATGACGTTGAACGTTCCAATATTCAAACTTTGTAACGAATGGATCAAGATTCTTTCGGAGTAAAACAAGCGTAACTGCGTAAGTTGTTAAAAGTACGGTCACGGAAACGAGCGCTCGGATATTTTCGCGAGAATAACCCGTGCTATTTTCCTTCTTTCTGCTTAAGTTGCAAAACGTAAAGCAGACTGATGACGATGAAAAATAAGAAAATGTATAACATGATTAAGTCATATCATTTATTGAAATATCATCGAAACGTGCAGTAGAATCGATTAAATCGAGAAATATCATAATCATTTTAATTGCTGAAAAATGTCATGATCATTTTAATCGCTTCTATACTTTTTAATGCGTTCTGTCTACAGATAATATAAAGTCCCGATATTGATATAAAAAAAAAAAATGAAACATCCGGGTCCACGCAAATATTTCAATGTAATCTTTCGAAATTATGCGCGCGATCATGGCGTGGAAGAAAAAACGGCGAATTTTTTTTTTAATGTAAAGCACTTGCAAGCGCAAAAAAAATTGATTGAAATTAAGATCACCGGTTTTAAAATGCAAAATCGCGGCAGTCGAGTCAGAGATCCGGAAAAGCCGGACTCTTCCACAGGATTTCGAGATCTTCGCGAGGATGCTGGTCCCGGAAAATTGCACTTTCGTTTTTAAGGTCGACGGAAGAGAAGCGTTATTTAAAAGATCGAATTGAAGAGACTGTAAGAAATGGCATAAGTAAAAATGTCGGACCTTCGGGCGACTAATTGAATTCTTCGCTATGCAACGGGGGAGCAGCGACAAGAACTAACGCAGAATCTAAATTTAATTCTCGTAACATCGTAACACAGTTAACTTGTTCGCAATATTCTATCTTTTTTTAGATAAATATAAGTTATGATTAAATATAATCATTTTTTTATACACAAAGATGTTTGTACAAAATGTGATATAAACTACGAATATTATAAATAAAATTTGTCATTGTTCTTTCTTTTATACGATTTTTTTCGAGTATAGATTATAATTAATTAGATTTAAATATCTTTCAAGACTATCATAGACCATGTTCCTGAGAAGTCTTGACGAAATTCTCAAGTTTTAGGAGTGACGGTGAATCATAAGAACGCTCAACTTCCAAAATACAGCTCAACAAGCACTTCATTATACTTGAAAAAATGTAAATGCGCCATTAAAAGTTCGATATAAGATGCCAGATAGTAGCAAGGACTAATGTCATCAACTCGCTCAATATCTTCTTAAGAGAATCCTCGTCGTGATTATTGCTATTCACAGGCCGCGTTTATACATTGTTACTCGCTCATTTCGTTTTGCTCTTAACATTTAGGCGAACTATTGATTTTCTCTTTTCTTAGAACACATTACGTTCCTACGTCTTTTTGAAATAATAAGAAAGCACGTGACTATCCTATCAATTGTCAAATTGTTAAATTGTCAAAGTTAATCTTTCAAGAAAGAGAGAAAGAGAGAGTGAGAGAGGGGAGGAAGGAGAGAGAGAGAGAGAGGATGACAATGGATTACCATATTTTCTAACAACATGAATAATATAACAATATATAATATAAATTGCAGAAAATCAAAACAGAGTTGAAGCTTGCAAATGATACGTTTAGAAATTACCGCGGAGAAAATATTTATTTATTAATTAACTAAACTGCAACAACGTATACAAGGTTCTGACGTAAAATAATAGATCTGAAGAACTCGTGAACAGTAGATGTTAAAAAAATAATTAAAAAATTGTTTAAATAAAAATTACGGGATATATAAGAAGTAATTTAGATATGATCCCATCAATTCATCGCTTTAATTTTTTTTATATAAACCGATTACCTCGCAATCTATTTTACATAAAAAGTTATAAAAGTAAGATGGCTAAGAATTGAATAGTTTACGAGATATTTTATATTTTATATATTGTTAAATTAAACTATTCAATTTTTGGCCGTCCTTATAACTTTCTAAGCATAATCATTTCGAGATATTAAATCATATAAAAAATTAGAGTGGTTCATTTAGAAAAAGTTGAGTCGGATAAATGTATGCATGAAATATAAAGTGCTGGCCAGCTTATTTCCTATATAGCCCGCAACAATTTATTTGAACAATTCTTTCCTAATATCCACTGTTTACGAGATATTCAGATATTTATTCGAGTTATTTTGGACACCCTGTATATATTTGATTAAAATTATCATTGATTAAACTTTAGAATCTCATTAATAGTAATATCATGCAATATTAACAACCAAAATCGGTTCTGATCGATAAATCAGTCTGTAGCGCATGTTTAAAGACTATAACGTGCGCACATTGAACGTTGTATTATGACTAATTAAAATTTAACGTTTCTCTCACAGAACATAATTAAACCTTCATACACAGCTACAACTATTAACTTCCTTTCAATATCACGAAGAAGGTCGAGAATAATAGAGTATTCGTGTATGAAAATGAATTGAAAAAAGAGTTTGTGCTTTAAGTGGAGCTGGCATCCTACTATTCATAATTGCAGCCGTCATTGAATCATTCATAATCATGCGATTCTGTTTTAGCGTCGCACAATGCAAGGATTAACACTTAAAACCGGCATCGTGTCTTGCAGACTGCTGCTATTGTCACTGCAATTTAATTGGATATTCACAGTCGAGATATTGTGGCCATTTAAGCGGACCGGACGATGATTGATGACTCTTAATCAACAAGCTAGGATAAACTAATCATACATCATGTTTGTTTTTGTCTATGCAATATCGTGTAAGTATAATACTAACATAATATAATATTTGCATTCACAACTGTCAAAAGTTAACATTGAAATTATTTTAGAAAAGTGCTATTATATATTATTATTACTACAGCTTCAAAATTTAAAGATCTTTTAATTAAAAGCATATCTTTGACAATTTAAGAACTCTGAATAAGCAGTTTGACGATATGCTATAAATATAATCATATTAACTAATTTATCTTTATGTACTTTGTACATCGCAATGCTAATATACATATTGCTTGATTCTTAAATTTCTCTCAATAAATGTAAATAAATAAAATCAAAATTATACGAAATCCAAATGGGACGATCAGTAAACTAAAAATTTATCATTTTTTTTCCCTTGACAACGCACAAGCGACGTAGTCTATCCATCAATTCCAGGCAGATTGATACACCTGCTGCCTCAGCGAATTTATCGCGTGTTCAACATTGTGTGTTTTTGGCTTATTTACAAGCTTTGTTATTCTACAAGCGAGCGATTTCACGCTTTATCATATACTAGGCTCGATTCAGAAAAACGATGCTTTCAAAATATATAATAAATATAATAAATAAGATAATAAATAATAAATATAATATATAATAAATAATAAATAAGAATAGATTAATAAAATATATAAAACAATATGAAATAGAACAGAAAAATTTTAAATATAGGTTTTTAAATAAAGGCAAAAAATTTTAAGAAATGATTCTTTGTGAAAAATTAAGGGGCGGGGTGGGGGGGAGGAGTTTGATTTAAAAAACATATATTTCTATATTCCTCTCTGAGGAGTTACACTCTTCTAAAGGGGGAGGTAAAAATTAAATTTTTATCTTTTTTTTTTTTTTTGAATGTTGAACATGTTAAAAAAATGAAATTTAGTAGACATTGTCCACTAGTAGAAAGAATGCTTATTTCTTTAATCTTCGCGTAACGTTATAAGAGAATGAAACTAACAACCTCTATTCAATTTTTTATTAAAACTTTTTAACTTGACCCTGAATTGAATTTGAATATGATCATCTAAAAATATGCGTTAGAACGCTTGATTCCTTTAGAAACTTTTTTTATTTTCTTTATTTTTTCGTAAAATCAATAGTTTTAAAGAAAAAAAAATAAAATACATTATTATGCATAGCATCTGTGTTAAGTGACATAGGTTTACGGGAAGTTAAATTTTAGAAGACAAAAAGCTAGCGAAACAAAATTAGTAATTATAATTAATGTAATTAATTAATAGTAAATTAATAGTAATTAATAGTAATTAATAGTAAATAATAGTAAATATTGAAAAAATAAAATAAAATTATAATTAAAAATTATAATTAAAAATTATAATTAAAAAAATTATAATTAAAAAATAGTAATTAATAGTAAATATTGAAAAAAATGAAATAAAATTATAATTAAAAAAAAATCTAATTTTTATTTCCTTCTTTGAAGGAGTGAAACTTCTCAAGGAAGGATATAGGAGTGCATATGTTTACATGAAAGACTGTCTTCAATTTTTGATAAAGAATCATCTCCTAAAATTTTTTTCGCACTTATTTAAATATATATATATATATATATATATATATATATATATATATACATATATATTATGTTTAATTTTAAAAATGTCGCCAGTAAATAAATTAATAAACAAGTGTTTATACGACCAAACTGGCAATTTATTGTTTGATTATTATATCACGACGTTTCGACCATATGGTTTTGGTCCTTATCAAGTGAAACTAAAATTACAATATAATAAATAATGATAGTCATGTTACAAAAAAAAAAAAAAATAGGATTAAGCAACTTACGTTATAATTAAAAAGTAGAAAGAGAAAAATCGAAATGTCAAACTGACATTGTGTCAACCACTATGTTTGGAATACTGAGATCAACTAAACGACCTTTATTAATTTATAGTATATGTTGTTTAAATTCTCTGTATCTTTTGGGAATTAATAGTGTTGTCAAATTTTTAATAAAAACATTTCAGCTATTTCTCTCTTTCTTACATGTTTTTCGTTATGTAGAATATCAGGCGCTGACCAATCGAAGTCATGATCAAATTTTAGTTTGTGTTTGCTAATTACGGATAAATTACTTTCGTGCTTTTTTATATTATTACAATGTTCCTTGACTCGGGTGCTTAAGTGTCTTTTTGTCTGGCCAATATATGAAGCGCTACAATTCTTACAATTTATTTTGTAAACAACCTCCGTTCTATTGCTAATAGGCAAACTGTCCTTGCCGCGTTTAATCAATGAATTTAATTTTTTAGGTATATTGTAAACCACTGTCAGTCCCATATTTTTAAGCAACCGACCAACATCGTCACTCAAGCCTTCGACAAACGGTAGTGCGATGTAGGAGGGTTTGTCTGTATCAATTTCCCCATCACCTAGAATGCTACTGCTCCGGTGTTTCAAAAAATTCAGTCTCTTACAAATATAACGATTAACAATGTGTGTCGGAAAACAATTATTAAGTAAGATCTGCTTCACGACATCAATGTTTTTTCCATGAAACTGGTCGTCAGATAGTAAAATAGCATGGTCAACAAGATTAAAAATGGTGTTCAACTTATATTTAAAAGGATGGCTCGAATAAAAATTTATGTATCTATCGGAACACGTAGCTTTTCTATACCAGTTTGTTAAAATTTTTCCATTGGAACGGATAACACTGGTGTTTAAAAAATTGATACATGAATCCGACTCTATTTCATGTGTGAATTTTAAACGTGGATGATAACTATTGAAAATCAAATCAATCTCGTCAACATTTGCACGTGGAACAATAGCAAAAATATCATCTACGTATCTATAATATACAGGAACCGCAAACCCAAGTAGACTTAAACAATGTGTCTCCAAATCATCCATCACAATATCTGCTAAAATAGGTGATAACGGAGAACCCATAGGGCTGCCAAAGATCTGTTCATAAAACTTTCCATTAAAAGAAAAACTAGTCGAATCTAGAATAACTTCCACTGTATATAAAAATTGAGGCAAATTAAATTTTGTGTTCGGAGCGATGTCATTCCAACGTTTTTCGATAGCGCGCAAAGCTAACTCTTTAAGCTATTTTACTATCTGACGACCAGTTTCATGGAAAAAACATTGATGTCGTGAAGCAGATCTTACTTAATAATTGTTTTCCGACACACATTGTTAATCGTTATATTTGTAAGAGACTGAATTTTTTGAAACACCGGAGCAGTAGCATTCTAGGTGATGGGGAAATTGATACAGACAAACCCTCCTACATCGCACTACCGTTTGTCGAAGGCTTGAGTGACGATGTTGGTCGGTTGCTTAAAAATATGGGACTGACAGTGGTTTACAATATACCTAAAAAATTAAATTCATTGATTAAACGCGGCAAGGACAGTTTGCCTATTAGCAATAGAACGGAGGTTGTTTACAAAATAAATTGTAAGAATTGTAGCGCTTCATATATTGGCCAGACAAAAAGACACTTAAGCACCCGAGTCAAGGAACATTGTAATAATATAAAAAAGCACGAAAGTAATTTATCCGTAATTAGCAAACACAAACTAAAATTTGATCATGACTTCGATTGGTCAGCGCCTGATATTCTACATAACGAAAAACATGTAAGAAAGAGAGAAATAGCTGAAATGTTTTTTATTAAAAAATTTGACAACACTATTAATTCCCAAAAAGATACAGAGAATTTAAACAACATATACGATAAATTAATAAAGGTCGTTTAGTTGATCTCAGTATTCCAAACATAGTGGTTGACACAATGTCAGTTTGACATTTCGATTTTTCTCTTTCTACTTTTTAATTATAACGTAAGTTGCTTAATCCTATTTTTCTTTTTTTTTTGTAACATGACTATCATTATTTATTATATTGTAATTTTAGTTTCACTTGATAAGGACCAAAACCATATGGTCGAAACGTCGTGATATAATAATCAAACAATAAATTGCCAGTTTGGTCGTATAAACACTTGTTTATATATATATATATATAATGATGCGGAAAATTTGACGAATAATGTTGAATTAAAAGTGAAAACCCATCACTAAAGGTATATTTTTCGTCGTAACTATAAGACTCAAACTTTAAATGAAACTTTATTTCTTTCAAAACAAAATCAAAGCTTTCCTATTGGTCACGTCTTATCATTCTCAGGAAACGGAACGGAGTTACGGTTTCCGTTAAACTTTGAAGTGCTAGTTAATATTATGATTTGAGAGGATCCTGCAAAGTTTCTCCTGAACAAGAGAATCTCAGATTTCTGCTGTATTCATATAAAAATATTTCCTGATATACATCGGTATCAAATTAATACCAGATAATGCTAATTAATGACAATATAGATATTATATTAAATTATTATATAATAATAATTAATGTTAGAAAATAACTTGACCAATAAAATTTAATTTAATTATTTAAAAATTTAGATTTAGTTTTCGAATTTAATATAATTAGATTTAGATATCTTTTTGTGTGTGTGTGCAATAAATTATTTTTCTTTTAAATCAAGCAGTTTCGTTCAATATTGATGAATCATGCAAAAGTTGCAATGATTTATGCTTGCATGGAGAAATTTGCCTTTGTAAGATCAAATAAAACATTTTCATATATCGCTGTCACTATTCTACTTGGCAAAACAAAAAGAAGCCGTCATCGCGAGGAGCAAACCGTTCATGCATATGTTATAACAAAGCAAGTAGAAAATCCATACTTCACAGGCTTTCGCTTCCTTTTTTCTCCACTTCCTTTCTTAAACTTTCAAAGCCTTCATTGGCGCATCTTATATAGCTACCACAGAAAGAGATTCAAATGTAAAAAAAATAGTTCGTATTATTAAAAAGAAAAAAAAATTATTTTTTTCCGTGCACTCAGTAATAATAAAAAAAAAGAATATACCTTCATATTTAATATTGAAGACGAAGAGAGAAAAAAGTTAGAAAATTTCTCTTGATTATTAAAAATTTCTAGCATTATCATGTTGTGTTTTATTTTACAATTTCTTTTCTACCAAATAATTTTATCAATTTTATGAGATGCATATTTTGGACGATGACTAGACGCATTGGGAACATCCGCATTCTCCGAAGGACTAGAAAAGTTCGATGGGATGACGAACGACTCGAAGGGTTTTAAAGAAAGCCAAAGCCAGCGCGTATGACGTATGATAAATGCGGAAGTGATTTTCCGAGTGTTATCATGCAAAATTTTTGCCTTTATTCAAAAATTGATTTTCTTCACAACTTGTTTTTTTCTTTTTTTTTTATTCGGATAACAAATTATGGTTGTTTATTTCTCAATAGTATACATACATCGAGACTGTCTTTTTTTGAAAAAAAAACAAGAACTTTTCAAAAAAATTTTTTCTTTCTTTCTACGTTAAATAATTATTTTTTGCATTAATTCCTAACAATATTTGAAAAATTCTTAATTTCCGAAATATTTTTTGTCTACAATATAATATTCATTTAATAAGTAATTAATTCATAACCTCAAAAATATTTTAGTTTCTAATTTAAATAATATTGTAAATAGATTGTAAATTTAACGATATCAAGTTAGATATTCAATACTTTTTAAATGCAGAGCTACAAAAAATGTTTTCAAAATTTTGAATAAAAAAGTGAAGAAAATAAGTAACGAAAAGTCAAACGCACAAGCAGATTCTCGAAGCTGTTCGTTACAAAAATGACGCCTTTCTCCGCGTTTTCAATATACCTATTTTTTCTCTGAAAAATCTTTATTGTACGAGAATTTTCCATACATTGCTCGCAAAATTTAAAAAAATAGTGATCTTTTATCTACTACAAAAGAATGTGATTTATATAAAAAATTTATTAAACATTTACATTCTTTCATGTACGTTAAGAAAGAACAACTAAATTATCATATTATCAAATATAACACAAAATATAAATATTTATAAATTCTTCAATATACTTATAATTTTTAAAATATCTAAAGATGCAGGATGTTTTCTAAGTAAGTACACAAACTTGAAGGGAATATTTCTTGATTTATTTTAAGAAGAAAGAATCCTATAAACATGTATCCTAAGCTGCTTTATTTTCAAAATACAGAGTACCAAAGTTATGCAAAGAAAATGAAAATTTCAAAAATCTGGAAAATGCTTAAAGATATTTTATTCAAATTTGGTATGCGCGATATTAATCTAATATTATATATATATATATATATATATATATATATATATATATATATACTTTTATTACATATTATTATATTATTTTAATTATTACATATATAATGTGATACAAATGTGATATTAAGAGCCGATGAAACATAATCGATAAATATTTTTTTTTACAATATCGATAAAATATTTTTAAATCCATTAGGATTGTGCGTATGGGTAATCGTATCAAGTTTTTTAATAAAAATACGGTAATAAATAAATGTAATTTAATAAAATAGTATTTACTTCAAAGAAAGCATTTGATTTACAGGTTACACGGATAGATAAAACGTCTATGTGACACCCTATATTTTAAAAACGAAGCAGTTTAGAATACATGTTTATAGAATCTTTTCTTCTTAAAATAAGCCAAGGAATATCCTCTTTAAATTTGTGCACTTATTTAGGAAACACCCTCTATGTATGTGTTTTTTTTATATTTATACGATTTAAATATATCTTGTATCATAAAAAATACTAATTAATAATCTTCTTAATTTATAATTTATAATATTAATTTTATCATTCTACTAAAAAATAAAACAGTGTAAATTTACAAATTATATTACATCTTATATTTGATTTTATATTATATTTGATTATACACTTCTAAATTTGCTTATATTATACTATTGACATATTTTTCATCACAACAAACACTTTTTTTTTAATCACAAACTAACCAGGTTTTTCTCAACAGAATGTACAACTTTTAATAATTAAAGTAACATCTTCCTGAATGCAAATGCAGTGTATTAAAATTTTTAGAGTACAATATATAATAGAGTACAATATACTTATGATTTATATTGGTTTAAACATATGTATATTCAAACCAATGTAAATAGTGAGACTGTACAATCTCCTCCACTGTAATGAAAATATGATCGTTTATTTTACGAAAGATACACTGGCCGCAGCGATAAAAAAGGAAAAGACATTTTCTTTGAGCCAGTTTTGTATCAACAAAGAAAATTAAATATTTATAAAAAAAAATTAAGCTAGCTATTGAAAGAATTACAACATTTGAAGCATTGTCGTGAATTCAATATTCGGTGCCATAAAAATGTAAAAAATCACCATTTTTATCAGGAACAAACTTAAATCTTTTTCGATTGTAACATCAAAATTTTTTAACCAAAATAAAAAAAATTGTTTGCAATTCTATTTTCTAATCATATTATTTATATGTTATATAATTTATATAATATTATTTATATGTTAATTATTTATATGTAAACTCAGCCTTTTTACGAAAAATCTATTTTTTCTACAAAACACCGATAAAAATTTGAGGTTTTATAAAAATTGATAAAAATTGATTTTACATAAAACTTGCTACATATATACAGGGTATTCGAAAAGAATGGGACCCCCTATGATCTCCAGAAGTACAGACTTTCACGAAAAATGACCCGAACAAAAGTTGTAGGGATCATGAAGGATCTTTTGGTGACTTTGAACTTGATCTTGAATTTAACCTTGAGGGTCAACTTTGATTTTTTAAATAAAAATCCTCTTTTTTGATCCCAGATTTAAAAAGAGCGGGAGATTTTACGTTTAGATACATTGTCATATCAGTAGTCAAAGTGATCCTAGATGTCATTTGGAGGTCAAATTATTGACAGTCACACAATATGCAACGGAGAGTGGTATCGAGTGAAATGACCCAAACAAATCATACCCAATCGACCTCAAGGTCAAGTTCAAGATCATCAAAAGATAGTCCTTCATGATCCCTACTACTTTTGTTCCCTTTTGATCCCTGCAACTTGTCTAGATGACAGTTGAAAGTATCATGTCTAATCAGTATATGTGTCACTAGCCCAGCCTCTTGTCTATTTAAATATTTGATGCAGGCAGTGAGTGAGACCCTTACTCGATGAATCCTCGAGAAGCGAGGACTGCCTTGACTGCCTACATTCAACTGTGCTTTTTCACTAAGCCAAATGTTATACTCACAACCAGCAGCCAATGATTTTGTTTTAAAGACCTTAATATAATAATGAGGAAAATAACATAGTCCTTTACCTCAAGTTGTCCCTCAATCAGGAACACCAACTCTGTTTTTGTGAAGAAATCAGCCTTGTATGCATACTAACCCCCGCGCAGCGGATACTGCATGAGAGTAACATCTCTCAAATAGACATTGACCAGCTTTTCTAACGTCTTCAACAGGAAAAACATTAAGTTGATTGGTCTATAATTCTTGGCAGAAGTGTAGCATGTTCTCTTAACTCTTAACTTTAGGGAATATCACTCTTGTCAGTCTTCAAGCTCTGGGCGTATAGATCAGGTAAAACATGTTTCCAACATCCGTGTAAGTGGTCCGGTGATCTGCCCTTCTTACAAGAGCGCCACAAAAACTTCATTTGGATCCGCCGACTTGAACGGTTTGAAAGATCTAACAGCACACTCCACCTTTTTCGGCTTAACAATACTAGCCGACTAAAGTTCGACTATGTCGTGCCCTAACTCTGGGTATCAAGACTCCAAAATCCGAATCATCGTGCACTCTTCTGAAGCCCAAAAAATTAGTCTCCACGAAATGTATCAAGCGTAATTTTTTGAAAGTATTCTTCTCTGAAAGCCGTATCCCCCTCTGGAAGGCGTATGGCCTATAAGGCTGAAGCTGAACATCTAGCTAAAATTCTGTAAAGCCTCGAGTCTTCAGGAATTTCTTCTATGGATTCACATAACCTTTTCCCGCTTTTTTTGGAAATCACAAAGTTCCTATAGGATTTCTAAAACTTTTGATAAAGTTCCCAGTTGGATAAGCGACTCGTGTTCCTAGCTCTGTTCCAGGACCGCCGAGTCTTCAATCTGAACTTCAATAATTCCGGTCCCCATCAAAAAACGTTCCTGTTTCCTACCTTCTCAAAAACAGTTCTTGAAGCTATCAACTAGAGTCTTCTGCAGATAATCTACCCAAAACTCTATCTCTTCGTTGGTCTTATGCTTCTTAGAAAAGTCAGGAGCCTTGGAGATCAAGAAGAGAAGTTACTCTGACAAGAGATCCCTGTCTTTCTCAGATTTTTCTATTGATTACTTCGAGCTGCGCATTAACAAAAAATAATCTCTTTTTTGCCTATGATCAGAAGGAAAAGACACCTTGCTTGAGATCTTCCAACCAATCACTTTACCAACTAAATTTTTAGAGCACAAGTTTCTCATATTTCCGTGCAGTCAGAAACATTAACTCATTTCTCTTATTTAGAGTCTTCGGGCAGTGTCCACCAAAAGCTTCGTGCTCCTGTCATTGGTATCGGTGTTCTTTCAGATCGCATGATGCGCATTGGCATCACATCCCATGATCAGCGACAACTTCTTCTTTTGGCAGTATTCCATCAGTTTTTTCCACTAGTTTCACTAAAAATGAGTCCCGCTTCTCATGGGGTCTCAATTGCGCACAATGCAAAATAGATACATCACTCATATCGACCGGTGCTAACCAGCTATTGACCAATTAGAGTTATTTTCAACTAGGCAATAGGCAATATGACTAATTAAGTGCCACTTTCTTCATGAAAGAAATAGGGTAAGCTCACCACTACTTTCCCAACTTCTCCAAAGTTTATTCTAATGAGTCCCATCATGTCTGGAACAAAATTCCGGCATTAGTTGGGCTTCTATACTTTTGACTACAATTGCAATCCTGGGTCTAGGCTCTGCAGGAAATTTAAAAAGCTTCTCATAAATCGTAAACCGTCTGATGCAGTTTCTGTAAAACCAGGGTTCTGCAATAAAGAAATGCCTCTATGCATCACAGTCATCTTCCTGGCTAAAACAGAGGTACTTTTACTGTAGCGCAAATTAATCTGAATGAACCCATGAGTTACCATGCCTACTTTATTGAGAACCTGACCCTAGCTGAGATTTTCTCTGCCCTAATCTCTCGCTACGAACTCCGAACAGGTTTATCGATGACTACTCAAATCTATAACTTACGTTAGCCTGAAGTTCCGCACTCTCAACTTGAAGATGTTGGAATCCGAGATACAGAAAATAAAGTTTCTTCCCTCTGGAGAAGCCTCTACTTTTTCGAGAAAAGTTTCTTATTTAAATAGTGACGCCCGAATTCTGTCTCTTCCCAGGATCACCTAAAAATCCGTCACCTAAACAACGGTGCCCCTTTGAAACTCATCTAAGCTCACCACTTTGAGTTTGAGCTTAGCATTCTTTTAAGAAGAAATGTACGCATGTACTGTGAATCAATCGAACATCATCTCATCTTCGCCTTTTCGGATCTCTGAAAGTTCACTGATCACCGTCCCTGTAACAAAATCAGCTGCTCACCACCGGGGTAACTCTCCAAAACAATCGCCTTGTCAGGGAGTCGATGGTAGTAGCATAGGGCCCAGTTTCGAATCTTGGATCCTTTGATGACTTTTTGAGCTAAGAGGGGAAGTATCAATAGAGCTTGGCCGGTTTCTTTTACCAGTGTATCCTTTTTCTTCCCTTTTCAGCGAATCCAGAACTGAAAAAAATGGAAGAAATCGACTGCTAAAGCCTTCTCCCTGTCTCTCTTGGCCCTCCTCTTCTCAACTCCGCAACAATTCTTCTTATAAGGAATCATCACTTCGTCAGTACCAGCGTCGCTCCTTTCCGAACTTCTAGGAGCCCGTTCCGGAGCCGGCGTTGCTTTCTCTGAGTGTGAGAGCGAGTCTCCATTTTCATTCCTCTCAAAAAGACTATTATCAGCATCAATTCATTCTTGGTCCCATGCAAAGTTAGAAAAACGGAGATCCACCCGATCAGAGCCCCGCATGTTCGAGTAAAAAAGCTAAATATTCTGAGGTTTCGCACAATTTCCTAGAAGCATTGTTTACGATACTATATCCTCAGTGCCACGCAGTCACGATAGCTCCCAGTTTGACCTGAGGAATTGGTCTGCGACAGTGGCCTTCCCGGTCCCAGACAGGGTTTTACATCCGCGGAGTCGATTATAGTTACGCAAGAGTTTGCTCAGGCAACCATAGTCCGGAGATTAATCTCTATTTTCTGAAACGCCTGATAGATAGCTCAGCCAATAGGAACATATATATGTATAACTAAAATTAAAAACATAGGACATCAAATCATGTTTTGATCATTTCACATTTTCTGTACTGGCTCGGTATATAAAAGAATTATAGAAAAAAATTTAATTTTTAAAATCATAAAAACATAATATTGTCTTAAAACGATATAAAATAATAATAAACTGATATATTACTACATTTAATAATAGATTTCAGTAGTGTCAGTTTAGCAGTTTAAATTACAACCTCGTGCAAAAGATGATATTTATCCGTTCGATAAATTAAACGACAGAGTTTGATCGTTATATAACAAGCTGCAAAGTTGTACCCGATTTCTATGGGCGTCCGCAAGAGGAAGAAAGGAGGGACACATACCTCTCTCTCCCTAGAAAATGAAAAAATATTCACAATCATAATTCTATTATATGTATATTAATACTAAAAGATATATAAATATCAAAGCATATATTTCAATCAATCTAAATGACATTTTATGTCATGCCCTTTTCACTAAAAAATCTTGCAGATTGTCTTTGCCGATTTTTATCAAGTTTTTTAATTGATTCCAATAAGATTGCGCGTGAATTAAACGAGATTAGAATAAAGCATAGAATGATCGTGCCATGTAATTAACATATCTAATCACCCGACGCTTTAAGCGACGTTTCTCGCCGTCTCAGTTGTTGATCTAAGCATTCTAACGCTTCGCGCAAATTCTTAAATATTTTGTTAACTGCTTCTTAATTCATTTGTTTTCATAATATATCATGTTATTTTTACATGACCTACATATGAACTCTATAAAAGATAATATAATTTGTATAATAAATAAAGAATAGAAATATGTTAAATATAAATTTTTAAATTAAATTTTTAAATCTTTGTCATTTTTACTATTCAATACAATATAATTATAAATTTGATACATATGTAAAACAATGTAATAAAAAATAAAAAAATTAATGTCTGATTCTCACAAATATCTCTAAAAAAATAGAGCTTTGCCAATAAAAATTTAATCTACTATAATTCTCGATATACTATATAGGGGAAACGAGGATAAAATCGGGTACTTTTTTAGATTTTTATTTATTTTGATTAAAATACAATATAAAGATGCATTCTATTGACAAAAGTCGCAAATAAAAAATATCTGCTTGTTTTATATTGCTGCAAGACTTTCTTATCTAATTTTTTAACTTTACGGATCTCAAAAAGCTTTTTTTTAGTAGATTATTTTTTTTTTAGTAGTAATTTTTGTTTTCAAGTCCTTTTGTAGGAAGACAAAGTCAAGATAACAATTTTTCCTCGTTTTGTTACATGAAGTATATAGTAACCGGTTTTGCCTCAACAGAGAACTGAGGAAAAAAACAGCAATTATTGTATAAACATGTCGGTTATATATTCTGGCATACAAAGTAATGATCAAAACTAGTATAAATATAATAATGTACAAAATGCAACATACAAATGCTGCATTTACCGAACCAAATGCTTTATGTATAAAAAGGCCATAACGACTCGATTGTTGCCCCGATATCCGATATTTTCTGGTTAAAAAATTTTGAACTTCTCTCAAAAAAAAAATATCGTATTCACATGAGTACGGTTTATCTTAAAATAATGATGGCATGAATCTACAACTAATAATATAAGTTAGCCAAAGATAATAACATTTATCATGAAGAAACAAAAGTATCCGATTTGACCTACCCGGTTTTATCCTACTTTCCTTTACTTTATAAAACATTGTAATAATTCATAGTTCTTTTTATACAAATCAGTTACATTTTAATAGAGAAATAAAAATAAAATTGTTTGCATAACTAAATGTAGCGCGCACGTTAAATTATTCATGTCTATTATTGTATCGCAGTGGCAAAGACTTCTCAGCGCGTGTAACTAATTCATTATTTTCAATCCTCTAATGAGATTACTCGAAGTAGTCCGCGTGCATGAGGTAATGTATAACTAATTTTATCAGTCTAAATACGGAACACATGACGGGAAAGTCCCCGACGTATTATTAATCATTATTCCTTTTTAACGAATAGCAAGAAACTGAGCTTGAGCACATTCAGTAATGAAATCAGGATTTTTTCTTAATAAATCTCAATAAATTAATAAAGCAAAACTCCTTGAAAAGAGAAAAACAGAAAATTATCATAGTAAACATTTCAATTTATTAATTTTATTCGTCTTTTTGGATTTAAAATTATCCAGGCATACTTTCCTTTAAAACTTTGAGAATACATTTTCTGTGTCCATTTCAAATTATGTAGCAATATGAAAATATATTATAATTTTTTCTAAAGTTTTATGATGGAGAAAAAAATTTATTTTATACGGCAAATAATTTTTATAATCAGATTATTATAAAATTTTTGTATATCTTAAAGAATTTCTTACAATCTTTGAGCAATAAAATTTATCCACGTGGAGCCATCAATCTCTTGACAGCATCACTGTTCCTCGCGGGGAAAATAAAGTACAATTGTGTAAAAAATAAAATATGTAGTACGCGCAAGCGCAATGTAAAGTTATAGTCAATGGAATGCACTCATTGACGTGGAAAAGCAGCAATTTCTTCCGTTGATATATCGTTAGTGACATAAAAATATCTCACTACTATATAATCAACTTGCAGATGCAAATCGAGTTGCATTTTTTCCACCTGATACATGCATGATGCTTGCAGAACACACTTTCGTACTGCATCACAATAGCAAATATATATTTAGTGTAAATCGCAAATCCGAGTGATTCTCTGCGATTAAATTATTGTAAACTGTACCGAGAAGAGCGCCTTGTTTGCATTCTGATTAAAACATCTAAAGCGATACAATCAACAAACTGTTTGTCTCATAAATGCATGAATTTTTATATTTTTATACAACGTTTGATAATTTTCAAAGAAAAAATGATTAAAATAAAAATACTCAAATTTATTCATCGAATGTCCCTCTATCTCACCAAATATTCTGCATTATAAGAATAAAATTTTGTATATTATGCATGAATAACAATTTCATGAAAAAATTTATTTAAGTTTATTCTTTCTTCATTAACATGTCGCGAAATTTTGTAAAACTTGATGAAAATCTATAAAATTTTAAGCAGATCATAAAAGTAATATTAATCGATGTTGACTAGACACCAAAAAATTTTTTTTGAAAAATTTACAACGCAGCACAAGTTACATTTTTATTAAAAATTGCCGATGTCGATGAATCAACATAAGCGGAAAATAGCCTTTTTTATCTCGAATGTATGAACCGTCGATCGTAGTGTGAAAACCATTCTCGTACATGTCATTTACACGTCCACATTTTCGAAACAACGGTGGAATGTGGCTTAATTAACCTGTCAGCGTGCGCGCAGTATCTATGAACCAGACTTTAGCCACTTTTGAAATTTGACATAACAATATGTAAGTCATACGTTTTGCGAATTATAAATTCAACACATTCATGTAGAGATATTATAAACTATGCCGTAGCTCATTCATTAATTAAATATAAAATTATTTATAATTAATTTTTTATGATTAATTCCATATGAAAATTGTGTGCTTACATATTGTTCTTACTTGATAAGAGCATCAAGTATTTTTAAATAAGAATGGTACTTGACATAAAAAAAACTTATATAATATTTTACATTATGATATAACATTTGTTAAAAACTGCAAATTTAAATTTTTACGCTAACAATCATCATTAACAATCATTAAAAAGATCTTTTAATTTCTCATTTCTTTTTTAATATCTGTTATTTCAAACCATAGCAGCGGAGTTGTAATATATACAACGTTGGCGCGCGTGTATTTAAAATACAGATATATTTAAATTATAAAGCAATCTATGTATTAAAATAATATATATACAGGGTGGCCCCAAACGTTCCAGCTAGACTTTGAGAATATCTTATAGGAAATTTAATTCTGAACAAAAAATTTCCTATAAACATGAATCGAAAAATGCTTCCTTAAGAAGTTATCGCTCAAAAATCTCTGATAAAGAAAGAGTAAAAGGTGAAAAAAAATGAAATAAAAAGAAAATGAAACTTAAAAAAAAGGTGAAAAGAAAACGAAATAAAAAGAAAATAAAACTTAAAAGGAAGAGCAAAAGGTGAAAAGAAAATGAAATAAAAAGAAAATGAAATTTAATAAATTTCTTGAAAAAACGATAAAAATAAAAAATAAAAATTTTCTTTTATGAAAATAAAATTAATTTTTTTAGACTAAAATAGCACGTAATAGTAGAAAATAAATAAAGACGTGAAAAACCTAACTGTTCTCAAAATTGTAATTAACGGTACGTTAATACTCATGCAAATTGATCAATCTTTTTTAATTAGTTTCTCAGAAATTATTACAAAAATAACAAAGTGGTACAAGACTTTTCTCTTCAGCTCTACCTGCACCCAGCCGGTGATGCGATTGACGCCGGACACCCTGTATACGTATATACAGGGTGTCCTGCAAAAATTGTGCTCGTGAACAGATAGAGGACAATAAACTGAATAGAAAAGTCCTTTACCATTTTGCAATTTTTGCGGCAACTTTTTACGGAACTCTCGTCGAGTGAATGACTGCGAATGACGACAAGATGATTGGCATGTACATAATATACAATACGTCACATACCGTAAAAAAAAATCGAGTCTATGTTTACAATATATAAGCGCCGAATTTTATAATGTATTATATTGCATACACATATACATATACACAGTTATTTTGCTACAAGAATAGTAAATGCGAGTAAGAGTATCGCAACAAAAATATTGCATCATTTATATAATATATATAACAGATATACATATATTATATATCTAAATTAAAAGCATAGTATTTAAAATAATTAATACCTCAAAAAATAAATATTGTGTATATATACATTTTTAATTCGCGTTTTGAAAAAAACAAATATTTAATAAAATAATTATATAATGCTCAAAAAATGATCCTTTCTTTTAGATATAAATTGCCTCTCTCTCTCTTCTTCTTATAAAACATTTGATAAATATAAAAATCTATATTCCTTATATATTGTAAATAATCTAAATAATAATAAATCTTATAATCACGTATACGTTAAAATATTTTAAAATATGCTATGCGCAGCAATAAGCAATTAGTTCTGCTAATAATAAATAAAAAGTAATTTATAAATTATTTTATCTGGTTGTGTTTTGTCATCATTATTTTCTAGGATCTCTTTCTCTTTCTTGTTTCTCTCTCTCTTTCTCTCTTTCTCTCTCTCTCTCTCTCTCTCTCTCTCTTTCTTTCTTATTCGTTGCTCCTTTATAGCATTTACATAATACTCTCTCTTTCTTCTTGTTAACAACTGTCCATGAAAATCATAAATATAATATATAGGACGAATAAATAACTGCGAATGTAACCTAAAAAATAGATGTAGAAACAGAAGGAAAATATAACTAGCAAGTCCGTTTCTTTCGAACAAACAAACAAAAGAAAGTGAAATAACTAAGAAATGTATTCATATAAGTACAAAAAAGAGAGAAGTATTACTGGATATTAGACTACTGGATATTACACACTCATATGGCGTATATGTATGTTTTTTTTCTTTTTATTTTTTAGCAAAAACATGATTAGGATTTTCTGTGTATTAATCATAATTATATAATCGATAATCGCGCGACATTTTTACTTTTGAAATTACGCGACGAACACTTTATTATTTATTATATCGCGATGAAGAGAAAAAGGAAAAATACAAATGTCCGAAGCTATGATTGTATAACGCTCTCTAATTAATATATCAAATAAATCTAAAACAAAGAGAGTACTGTAAGAATGCGGAAGTGAAGGAGGGCTTTTGCGTGAGAAAACCATAGACATAATAAGTATAGACTGCGCGTTTGACTATATCGACGTACAAACTTTAGAAGGAGACAACATGCTTTCACAGGCTATGTGTCTCTGTCTATTAATATTTAGAGTGGGGCAGAAATTCAATATGGCTGCGACATACTACGAATCAGCGAAGACATCTTTCCCTCACCACGCGTCATTTAGACAAAGAGAGAAAGTCTGAGAACAGAGGCTTTCTCTTTCTAAGTTTCACGCTGCCTAAACAAAGGAAAGATAGGGAACGCGCAGTCTACACTTATTATGTTTATGGAGAAAACTGCGACCAACTTTACGCGGCGATACTACACCTGTTGCTCTTAACTGCACTTTTCTGAATGCTATACGCACTTGTAATAAATAAAATGTATATACTCATGATTATTTTATATTATTACATATTCTGCGCTTTATTTTGTGAACTCGGTAACAGAGATATATTTTATTAATAATAAATTTTTTGTTACATATATATAATTATTTAATCGTTTCTTTTTAAGATTAGAAGTTTTTATAAAAATTTTATTATTAAAATAAAAATAATATTAGTTTAGAAAGGCTCCAAATAATTAATAAAAATAAAATGTAAAATGACAATAGGAAGCATGCAGGCAATAGGAATTGTTTATTAATTGTATTATTTATGATGTTTGTATTTTGTCACTTTAGTTTTATTTTTATTTTATTATTTTCATTATTAAATAATTTGACTGTACTTTTAAACCTCGGAAAAAATTGTTTGCATGTTGTCTTATCCTTGTGACAATATTTTGCTCCGCCTTACTTTGTGAGTTCGACTAATTGTCATATTGTACTGTCAGAAACCAAGGCGTCAAGTTTAATTGTATCATCGGCTAATCACCTAGTGCAATGAACTCTGAACGATCCCTTACGTGTAAATTTTCTTAAAGATTGTTCATACAGGCGTAATATTATTATCTGTCAAAAAACCGCTCTGATTACTTGCAGGCATCATTGAAAATGTAACGTGCCATCGTGCTTGCAACGTGATCTCTAACTTTCGACCGAATAATCGAGGAGTTGTTCATCCTTTCAACAGCAACGATGCGGGATAGTTGTCGTGACGACGTGAGAGATCTGCCATATACAATTCTGTAATTTTGCGTCTAACCGACCAGATACTTGCAATTCGATCTGCGTTTCCGTCTATTAACGCTTAATTTAATTTTAATTCTATTATTAGTCCGTGCGCTGATGATGGCCAAAAGGAGGGCCGAAACGTCCGCTTCCATTTCTTAATTTTTAATTTTTTAAATTTTAATTTAAATTTATTTTTTATTTCTTTAAATTCTAATGTTGAATTTCATTTAATTAATTGACCATAAATAAACATCCGGTGTATGGTCAAATATTTGTATCATCAAATATTTGTATTAATTTATTTGCGCCAGACTTACGACGCTGCTTCCTATTGCAATTTTACATTTAATTTTATTATTATTAATCCTTTTAGAAAAAAATTATTAAATCTAATATTTACTTAAAAAATAAAATTTATTTTAATAGAAAAAATATTTATGTTAAAGTATTTATATTATATGCATCTCTCTCTCTCTCTCTCTCTCTCTCTCTCTATATATATATATATATATATATATATATATATATATATATATATATATGTATATATTTATGAGAATTACACAATTTGTTTCTCTCAAGACATAAAAATTTCTGGAATAAATTAATCTGGAAAAAATTAATTTATATATATACATATATATACGTATATATACATATATATACGTATATATACATATATATACATACGTATATATACATATATACATATATATATATATATATATATATATATATATATATATATATATATATATATATATATATATAAATTAATTTTTCTCAAATATATTATATTTATTCCAGAAATTTTTATATCTCGAGAGAAACAAATTGTGTAATTTTCATAAATTATCAAAGAAGCTTAAATTGCCGCAAAAGTGACGGCAACGAAAGAACAGTTTATTATCTAAGTAAATTTGCTTGATGTAGCTACAGCAAAGGATGTATCATAAAACGTATTATAATTAATTAGTATTCATTGCAATCTTACCTTTATTATAAAGGTACGATAACGCCTTGTTCATGCGTGATAAGCTATTATTGTTATTAAACTCAGTCTTTTGAGAGCACTTACCGCAAAGGGCTGTCAGTACTTTCCGAAAATGAGCCCTCGCATTTGCGGCGTAAGCTATTATCGGACCAATTTCCGAGGATGCATTGCAAAGCGACTGAGAAAGGAATGACATGTTTCCCTCATACGCAAATGCACGTAATTGTGTAGTACGCAATTGTGTAGTACGCAATTGTGTCATACGCAAATGCAATAGCTGAAACGATACTGCCTGACATGAACAGATTAATGCAATTGCTACCCTATTGGTAACATATCTCCGTTGCTGCAGCATATTCTCGAGCAAAGTTAAAATAGTCTTCTGTTATCTCTTTGAATTAATTAAAAAAAAAATTATACTATTACGCACTATTTAGAATAAAAAAAAATTATATTATTACGCACTATATACATACGCTTAAAATTCCAGAAATATATTTCGAGAAACAGAAAAAAAAGAGAAAAGATTTAATAAAAATAAATATTTTTCTATTGAAGTAGACAAAAGTTAAAATTGAAGATTGTACCTTGAATTATAATCCCTTCGATTCTCACAAAGTGCTTAAAGTTTCTACCTACTAATATAATCCCGTAGTTTCAACTTCGAGTTTAGAGAATTGAATCACGTATTAATCTCCTTGAAACTTGGAACATTCACAGAATATCAGTATCTGTACATTATATTGCACGATATACATAAATAATATATTTCAAAGTATTATCCGCTTCATCGAATGTGCCGCAATTTATTTCACGTATGATTGAAGTTTAGTTGCGATTGTTGCTCGTCTTCTTTCGATTATGCTTTGAAACACAAAATATAATAGCATTGCATTTATCAGTGATCGATATTTAATGTTATGCATTTCCTTTATGCACATACTTCGAGATATTCCTATACACACTAAGTATTATATTGGATAAAACATTGGACCAACATTGTATCTTTGATAATGCAACACGTAATATCGGATATCGATATGTGTAAATTACATTTTGCAAACATTGCATAACAAATAAGCCATTATACGCAAAATAATAGATGTATATATAAAAACAAAATAAAATCTGTATATATAGTGTATTTCATTCTTTATAAAACTATAAGAAAATAAATATCTAACATGTCTCTCATAATGTCAATCTTAAATGTGTCGTTTTGTCTTCTTAAATCAAAAAAGAAAATATATAACTCTATGTGCCATTTTTTAAATTAAATTTTATTTACTTAAAATCATTTTTCTAACATTATTTGCATCTCAAAACATAACATTGCTTTCTTGATAAAGAAAGGATAAAATAAAAAATTAAAATAAAATGATTAAAATAAGGCACAGAATTATATAATTCAATTTATTAAATCATACATGAAAAAATTGACATGTTGATAATGAAATGTACAGAATTCTGTATATTTATAATTTATATATTTCTATTTATATATATAATTTATATATCTATTTATATATATAAGTTATATATATTGCAAAACACACTCAGATTAGAACATGCACTAAGATTCGGACAAAATATCCTCTAGCGTTTTATCGTCATGAAGAGGCGAATGTCCCAATGTGGGATCGCTTTCTAGAAATTCGCGCAGTTCAGACTCGAGATCGGTTACGCCGGATGGCTCCGTCGCGCTCAACAAGGATGGCGGCGTCTGACTACTGTGTGTCATACCGATTTGCATCTGAATCGGCGGCGGCGGCTGAGTCGCGCCTACAATACTGATATTCTGATTCTGCTGACCAGTCGGGCTTAATAAATTCGTATTCTGAATCGGAGAAGTTGGCAGCAGGTTTGACAACACCTGATTAGTTCCATTGTTCGTATTCGGCGGCAGTAACGAATTATCGGCGACTATAGTAGGATTATGCGTAATCGGTTCGACTTCCATGGGCTCTGGTCCACCCAAAGGTGCTATGCCCATCGCCCTACGCAACCCATCAACTGGTGCAATCGCCGACGGAGGCAGTTTCTTCGCTATGTCGGTCAGATTATCAGTGATCTTCTCGGCCAATATTACTTCAGCTTCTCCCGCTTTAGGAACATTGGACAGATGTGCCGGCGGTGGCGCTGACAAACGTTCGTGTTGGACTTGTTTCAACCGGCTCAGCATCTGTGATGTGTCATCTAGACGATTCTGTAGAACGGCGCGTTCTTCACTGTATTTAAATTCCTCTTCTGCAAATAGAAAACCATTTTATGTAAATGAATTATGCGGAAGAGAAGCGACATCAAAGTTATTAAATTGTTCTGACAACTTATTAAACAAAATAGTTTTTCTATTTTAATAAAATTTGCTGCACATACTTAAGCATATACTCAAAAGTATATACTCAAGCTGAAAAATTCAGAATATAAACTATTATTGCAGATTAATATTACTGCTGATTAATATTATTGCAGATTAATTAAAAAAGTGCTTCTCTTAATTAAAAAAATTATTTCTCTTTATTGATAATTTCATATATTATAATTATATTATAATTACCTAAATTCTCTAAGAAGTTTATGTCGATACCGAGTTCCGAAAGTGTCTTCAGTTGTTCGATATCAACTTTGACTTTATCCAGCGTCGAAATGTTACGATTCATGTCCTGTATAGGCTTTTCTAGTATATGCTTGATTTTTTCCTCTTCTTCCTTCAATTTTCGTTTTTCCTCAAGAAACTTCTTTGTCTTTCGATGATCCCCACTTGTGAGAATGTCCAACAGATCGTCGACCATTGTCAATGTGTAATCACAATCCTTGGCGAAGTCCAGAATTGATTCAGCATATTGTACAGCCGTTTCATCGCCGTAAGTTTGATAGACTAAGTCGGTTTCCTCCTTGGTAAGATTAGAAAACGTCGAATCATAGCTTGGTGCGTACGAACCAAATGCCCCGTAATACAGTGGTTTCACCGGCTTCGACATGTTTCTACGATCCTCTCGAAATCCAGCCAATGCTCCTGTGCCATGATTCAACTTGCCTATCAATTGACCTAGCGACACAGGTCTCTGATTGGTCCCAGGAATGATTCCGTCTCCGGGTACAATAATCTGCAGACTGGTAGTGCCGTCTTTCTTCTGTCGCAGAAAACCCATCTTAGAGTTAGCTCTCTTCAGACTGAGTTTCTCCGTCGCCGCTTTGGCTGCTCCTCTCGCTTGCTTCAGTATCTCTTCGGGTGTCAAGTCATCCGGTATTGCCTCGAATTTGCCTAAACTAGCCAGTCTCATTTTTCTCTGATTTTCCTTCCTAAGTTCCTCTGCCTCTTCATTGCGTTCCTCTTGTTCACGCTCTCGCTCGATCTGCTCCTCCGTTACGGGAACATCCATATTGTTGGGATCTTCGACGCCCAATTCGAATCCAAGCTCCTCTTTCGTTATATCGTTCATGTACATCAGTACTGGCCTGAGCTGTCGTAATTTCTCGGGAGTGACCATTTTCAAACCGACGTGCAACAGTTTTTTCGCCGCCTTGTAGTAAATAGTATCAGAATGATTATAAGTCATAGCGTTATCACACATGAGCTTGAAATCATCTATAAATTCTTGCAGATTCTGATAGTTGTTGTCATCTATCTTTTGTTTTATCGTGCTGAAATCCATGGGATTTGTGATTATCTGAGAATAACCGGGCGCGATACTGTCCGTAACTGGCCAAGCGAAAAATTGTTGTGGATCTCGCTTTTCCATTGACCGCAACAAGTGTTCCAGCAATCTCTGGAGAGGCGTGCGCTCTGCTATTTTTCTAAGAACGCATGTCCTAGGTTCACGATGTGGTGATAGAGAGCTTATACTACTAACGCCTACCCTTAATTCGCCACTTGGCGGTGGCCTAAGTGGTAACAACTGATTGTGATTAGTACAGCTCTTCTTAGGTACTGGCTCGGCTAAATTTTCGTCAGCGTCGCCGACTGATTCCTGACTCGATTCTTCTTTTCGTCTTTTCTTGTCCTTATGATGATGTTTATGTCGTTTATCTTTCTTTTTCTTCTTTTTTTTAAGCTTCTTGTGGCCGACATATCTGTCGTATTCTGTGTCTCCTTGACTGACAGAATAGTTGAGGCCCAGTTGTTGTTGGTAATGTTGCGACAGCATCGTGGTCTGACTCGGCGACTCACTGCCGTGTTCAGGCGTTCCAGTATTGCCTCCTACTTTCAAGATTAACTTCAAGCTAGGCTGCTTGTCCGTCGTTGTATACTGACCCTCTGTTAAAAAAGAAGAAACAATTAGTTGTTGTATTCCAAATAAACCTTTTAAAGAAGCATACTAAAATGTTTGTTCTCTCTATAAAAGCTATACACATGATTTGCCGCATGCAGCAATCTTGCAGGAAATCTTGCAGAAAATTATGCAGGATAAGAATATATTATAGCAACATAAGAAACAAGAAACATCGAGAGATGAGTAATATGAAGGTATTGAAAAGAAGTGCAAATTGTAAATAATTATAAAATCTACAGGATATATTAAAAGAGACAAATGGATGGGAAGTATATCGACGATAATATAAAGATGACTTTATTAACAGGATAATGACCTTGTTTTCACATTCAACAAACTGGAAGCGAGATGGAAGTAGCTCGACTTAAACCAAACAAATCTTAATAGAAATATACATTATAAAATAATTTCCATTGTTACATTAAATCGATTGAATAATCGGTGGGAATAATCAGGGAGAGCAATCATCAAAATTGAAAACACCTCGTTAAGAGGTAAAGCGAAGCATATATGGCTCTCAATGCCACAATATATAACAGCCATAGGAATTATGTGATTGAAGTGCAACAGGTTTGTCTATGTGTAACTGTCTAAATGTATGTACCTTGTGCCCTATGCATATTATCCTGTTATAACAACTCTTGTTGCATAAATCTTGTTGCACTTCAACAAATTCAATGGATGAAAAAAAAATTGAAGGGTTTGGGGCAATTGATAATCTTAGAAGCACAGCTAGCTTCTGTCGTGCAACCAGTCCATGTCCGTTGTTATTCGTCACTTACTTCTACGTCACGCCTGTTGCTGTGGAACGCTTCGTTTATACTTTCGAATCCACCTCACTTTTACTCCAACCTCACTCTCAGTTTGTCCGTGGTGAAAACGTAGTCAACATTCCTGTGCATCATTAAACTATGAGTATGAGAAGGATTCCAATGAAAATTTACAAAAAGTGTAAATTGTATTAAACACCAAAAAGTAAAGATTTTAGCTCTTTATTCTGGAGCATTTTCTTTTTCATTCGAATCCTTTTTATGATTGACATATAAGTAGTGTTTGATTTGTGGTGCAATGTAATGATGCCTCAATAACATATATCCTTACAAATTCTTACAAACCTACAAATAACCTCTAATTCTCTATTTTTTTTTCTGTCTCTCTTGCTCAAAGATTATATTTTTCAAAATATATTTCCTTGTTGACAGAGAGTAAACCATTTTAACAGAAAATAATATCCCACTGTTGTTCTTCATCATTTATTCTAATGATTGAGCGTGGATGACAATCAACGACAATTTCACTCGATAAGAATCGACAGACGATGTAAACAATAGAAGGAGAGAAAAATTCAAAAACAACGTGCTCGGAATAGTAGACAATTGTCACAGATCGAGATCCTAAGTGCGAGATCAAAGTGTCTGGACCGAAGAGAGTCGCGTATATTTTCATCCTTTCCTCACCTTCGTGTCTCTCGCGTTTATGCTTTTTGTGTTTCTTCGAGCCCATTTTTCGCGCGTTTGATCACAGCTTCGTGCGAAAAACAACAATCGGCGTCTCTTAGCGTTACCTTCTCGTAACAGCCGCGCTACCCGTTGCGTATACAGATAACACAGTAGTAGCTGCCATTGATGACGTCACATTCGCTGTGTGTCCGCCGTGCCAATTTATAACTTGCGTGGAACACCGGCATGCGCGCGAACTGTCATGGCGGCGCGTCGCCCGCGCGATTCGGATCATCAATGTGCGCGTTATTCCGATATGTACTCAAATTATTATTAAATTGCTATCTTTCTTTCTCTTTAATCGAAGAAATAACCGGATGTGGGCGATATTTTCGAAGCGCGTTTTATAAATCGATTTTTTTATCTCGATATGAATGACCGCGATAAAAAGTGTGCGAAACGAAATGTCCGGTGAAGTGTAAAGTAAGTTTCATTAATGAATATAGATATGACGAAATATTTTCTTTTTTTTTTAATACCTACTTCATTGTAGAATTTTTTTCGACGTGATTTTTATCTCGCTCGCTCGATGACACAAGATATTTAATGTTGAAAGTAAGAAGAGCGCAAGAAAGAGAACACAGACCCGGCTGATCTACGGGAAAAAAGCGACTTTGCGTTTCGAACATGGCGGCCATTGCGCGTCCGTGCGGCCGTTCGCGTACAGAAAGCTTCGCGGACGAAAGAAACCCTCCCTAACCTATAAAAATGCGTCACGTACCGGCGCTCGTTACCGTCAATCGTCCGGCACACTACTTACCTGCACCGATCGCGGCTCCTAGACAATAAATCCCTCTTAACGATCTCGAGCGACTCACCTCGCACGACGACGGACGGCTCGACGACGCGATTAAAGGGACGCCGATCAGCTGTTTCTCGTTCGAAACGCCGAAAGATAGACAGACAGAGAAAGAGAGAGAGAGAGAGAGACGGAGGAGGAGGAACAGAGACCGAGGAACGCGTTCCTGCGGGCTGAAACTGCGGGGAAAAAAATACCGTTCGCTCTCGTGCTATACTCGATACTACCGTGCAGATCTCCCGATGCGAGATATGCGTCCAACTTCAATTCTCACCGACTGATTTGTACCTTTCCGCGAAATCGCCTGGAATGCGAGATGATAAATTGAATGTAGCATTAGAGATAAGCGGGATAATTATATAGCCCCCGCTATTTTACATATGAGATAAATTTTCATTATTTTTTTTTCTAGACAGGCAGATATTTAAAAATATTGAAATGAAAACAGTTGGATTTTTTTCGAATATTTTTCACAAAATGTTCTCCCTTTTTTTGTTTCTTTAAACAGAGTAAACATTATTGACATGTGCATATGTAATAAAATTAGCAAGACTATAACTCTTTAAAAAACTTAAAATACATCAAGGAATATTGTACTAGAAATACTGTTCGAGTGTCTCTTATTTCTTCTCTCTTCTCAGAGAATGATTTATAATTGATGACGTTCTTATACAACGTTCCGAAACGTAAAATGCAAATGTTCGCTCGCGGCGGTTTCCGGAAAAAAAAAGATAATTTGTTGCAGTCATTGCGACATTTTTGTATCTTTCCTTATCTTTAAAAATTTTATATCCCAATGTATCCGCGAATAGATTTTTCCTCCGCGAGGCATGACGTAATCGCATACCTCGCACAGTCGCGTAATCCTGAAATTGTGAATTCTTATTTTATGCAATTTGAAATAAAGCATGAATTGCGAATTTGCTAGTTACGTTACTGCACGCGCAATGGGTGATTGAGGTCCCGTAAGAGGGCGAGCCGATACTGCAGAGGTGCAAGAAAATATATTGGGTATAGAGTATACCATCGAGGACAATTTTCTGGCGCCAATGCAATGCCTATTCCATCTTCTTTAATCAGTCTCGTTTCTTCCTCTTTCTCCCTCCGCTCTCATCTCATCCTTTTGTCTTCGTTCTTAGCTTCATTCGTTCATTATATTACGCTTTTTGTGCCGGTCTTTATCCCTCTCGTCACTCTTTGTCCAGTCATCAATCGTCTGTGTGTCTTTCTCTATCTCTAATCTCACCTTTATACTAATATTATTATAATTATCTAAAAGCTAAGAGAATATTTTCTTTTGTCACTCCTTATATATTTCATAATATTTAACATCCTGGGATGTTCTGCTCCAAGATCAAATAAAATGATCTATCTCTGTCTATTTATCTTTTATCCTTTTCTCCCCGTCATCATTCTCTTTGTCATTTCTTATGGCATCATATTTTCCCTCCCCTTCTCTTCATTCCTTATTTTTCCTTCATCTTTCTGTTATTTTTCTCTCTCTCTGTCTTTCACTCTTGGTTTTCTCTACACGTAACGCTCACATGTTAGTATATACATATACATATCAGTATATACCAGATACAATTCTCGCTTTTCGATACCATGCGTTGCTCTCTTTCTCTCTCTCTCTCTCTCTCTCTCTCTCTCTCTCTCTCTCGCTCGCTCGCTCGCCTGTCATCCCATCCCTCCTTCTCCAGTCACTGCCCTTACTCCCACTCCGCACTGTCTCATGTGTATAACGATAACACCGGGCCGCGGCGTCGCGCTGCGTACAGTAACATTCCGTAATTTCACATCGGCGAATGGGGAATGCGCACGCGAGTGACAGCGCGCGAATGTGCCGGACTCGTTTGCGTCTCGAGCGTCGTTCGATTGTGTATTCGCATCGCGAGTGATTGATCGTCCGACGTTTTGGTCTCGCGATCCGCCGTTGGCTCTGCCGTCCGATTTTCGGGGAAGGAGGTAAAACGAGAAAATACACGAAATACAAGATAGAGTGGGAAGAAGATGGAGAGGTTTCGAGTGACGCCGGCGAACAACGCCACACGTTACACGCAGCCGGTACGCGGCGATTGCGGTGAGTATTCGTTTGTTTGTTTGTTTCATTTTCGTAATGTACACACATACGCGTGCGTCGTGTCATCATACGCGGCGAGAAACCCCACGTGCTCCTCGTGGAACGGCGGTCTGTCGCCGCGCGCGCGTATTTTTAACGCCGATCGCTTCGCATCTTTCGTGCATGAGTCGCGATAATGCGAGCCACCATGTTGCGCGCTATCCGCGTGCTCCGCTTGCGGCTGACTTCGCATCACTCTCGGAGCGGGCGGCGCATGGCTGTCGCAGGTCAAAACCCTAGCGTGTGATAGTTTCCGTTCTGCGTCTAGAAAAAGGGGATGAAATCAGGCATGATTCACTATCGAAGAGAGTAACGATAGCTTTCGGATAACAAAATAGATAGCGCAAACCTGCTCTATATATATTCTATAAATATTCTTTAGTAAATATTTGAATATTCTAATAAAGCGAAAAAAAACGATCTATAAATTTGCGTAGAACTTCAAAATGAGACCGTTTTAAATACGATGTTCTAAGGAGATTTATAAAATATTCTTTCAACATGAGACTATTCCTACAAAGATTCAAAGATAATTCTGTAAGAATATCCTCAAAATAGTATATTTGGCACTGAGTATATTTGACACATAGAATATAGTGTGTCAAAGAATATATTGTGCTATCAAGATATACTGTCTCCTGAGTAACATAATTGAGGCATCATTTTTCAAATCTCGAATAAAAAAATAAGGATTCTAGCTATTTGATAACGAGTTATTTTAAAGTAAAACTCGAATAAATAATTCAAAATGGATTCATTCATTGATGATTAGAAAATATCAGCGTCGGGTAATATTAAAATTTCGCGAATTAATGACGAATCGAATTAATTACGAATTAATTAATTAGAGTATTAATTACGAATGAGAATTAATTACGAATCGAAAAAGAAATGATTTGTTGTATGCTGCTGCAAAACAAAGCACTTGGCAAAATAATAGACATAATTATATAACAGGGAGGTCAATCAACGCGACTTGATAAAAGATATTTGCAAAAACATCCGCAATGAATAGCATTATCCTCGCTACATTAATCAATGCATTTGCATGCTCAATCGCAACTATTTTCATTCGCATTATCGTCAAATAATATGAAAATGTGTACGAGAATTTTCTTCCTGTTATAAAAAGCAACAAGCATATGACTTATTGCTAATTTATCATCATTGCCGTATCCGCCTGATTTCTCATCGAAACTCGAAAAAGATACAATCTGTGAACATCCAATATGTTTCATCCTTCGTATCAAATAAAGGGTAGCTCGGCATGTCGAGAGAAGCTTTCGTTTCAAGGTCGATCGATCGATCGTCGTCACGTCGGAGATTAAGACCGATCGTATTAGAAGTTCGAAGTAGCTATGATCAATAAAAACTGTTTCATAAGCATTTTCTTTATGTCAGTCTTCGAAAGCATATTCCTGGATGAATTGAAAGCCTACCTTTCTTTACTAAAAATTTTCCTTCATCAATTGTTGCGTAATAATAAAAATTTGTTTTTATATTAATATAAAAATTTAATCTTAATGATTAGATAATTTTAATGATTTTATTTACCATATATTAATATTGAGTAAGCTTTATTTAAAAATAAAATGAAGAATTTAATTATTAAAATATTTAATACGCGCGCGCGCGAGCGCGTGTGTGGGTATGTGTGTGTATTGCTAATTGGGAAGAATTACAACAATTCGTAGAATGAACAATTCTAAGTTTATCAAAGAATACGCTTTTAAAATGTGAGAGGAAATATTTATAAAGTACTATATACAACACATATCTGTGCGAAATCGAATTTGTGTAATAGTGCTTTGTCTTATCCTTCTTAAATAATGGTTTACAAAATATTTGATATATTTTTAAAGCGTAGAACTAAAGTGTAAAACTAAGAAAAAAATACTGAGTAAAAGAAGAAGTCTTAACATTTGAATGAGACATTAAAATATCATATGTATAATATAAATTCTTTTCAATCGAAAAAAATGTACATTTTTATTAAAATATAAAAATTTTCTTATAATTTGTAATTTATAATATAGTTTATAATATAATTTATAATATAATTTATAGTTATAATATAATTTATAATGTTAGTTTATGATCGACTGTTGTGTCTGTTTGCGTTTTATGTTTTCTCGAAACTCTTTAGCATCGTGCGCAAAGCTTGGCTATTTTTATCGAGAAACAATCGTCTCAGGCACATTTATAAATGACAATTTAGCACGTCCAGCATTTCCGCTTAATAACGTGACTTTTCAATTTTATTGGTAGATCGGTTATCGACAATTAACACTTATCGTTGATATTTTCATCGATGTGTGCTGTTTTACTTCACTTTTTTGTTATACTATAATCATATGCGACACGTAAAACGAACAAATTTTATCGTCAAATTAAGCAAAAAACAGACATTGTGTTTAATATCGAAAACCGTTTCAAGGATTCGAGGTAGGGCATTGTTATTTAATTATCAGTGCGCATTTACTATTTTACATATTTTCGACCATTGTGTGTGAAAGTTATTTTCTCATTTAGATAAATGCAAGATGTATTTTTTTGCAAGATATTACACCGTTCATTGCATTTCTTGCGATGATCAAAAAAGGAAATAGAGTATGGTGTATGGTGTTATATATTCACTCGCATGAAAAAAGCGCCCGTTCTGGCAGATCAATCTGCGTAGACAGAATGCAGCGAACTACAATGAGATAAACGCCCGTCAAATCAATTGCAAGCAAAATTGTTTGACGCGAATCGATGTAATGCACGTCGCATGAGACAATAATTGTCGCCGCGGTAATAACCGCGATTATTATATAGTAGCGTTTGAAAATGCTCGAACGTTTTGAATTCTGAATAAAATTTAAATTTAATTGCAAATTTTCTTTCTCACAAAAATATTATTTTAAACGTAATATAATATCCTAGATAGAGTACAGCATCCTAATAAAAAATTATTTCTACTACTTTTTATATGTAATTTGAAAGAGACATTTTAATTTTTTGTATTAAAATCATATTCTCTCATGGGTATTAAAGTGCATCTAAGTTCATATTTTCTACTCTCTTCGCGACCGCCGCAGAATCTTATCGTTTAATAAAAACGATAGCTAGAACAGATATTGACGTTTAATGTTCCATTATCGTTCCTGAATTTTTTGACCATGATTCATAAAACTATAGAGATATTGCTATGATTTCACAAATGCATTGCATAATGATGAAATATATTGTTCTAATAAAATATATTGAAATTATTGTTCTAATAAAAGAGGAAAAAAATAAAAGTTATTTAATCTTTCAATATTGCTCAATCTTTATTTCATGATTATTATTTTTTTATGATTATTATTTTACTTCATGATGATTATTTTATTTTTATTTTTTATTTTTTTATAAATTCATCCGAGTCGTGAAAGTACATCCATGTGGAAGATCAGAATGCTACCAATAATCCAGGATTACAATATCCGTGCAATTCGAAGCTCTCCTACGCCAGGCGATTATGCGCATCAATCCAATTCTCTGTAGAACTTGTTTAATTTGGTTCGTGATAAATACTTGTTGGAAAAAGATCGTGGTCATTTGACGTTTCGTGACCGCAGCTGTAGCGACGTGTTTTCCTGGAATGAATGTGCGCATGTACACGCACACACGCTATTATATGTAAGTATATAAAATGACGAATATATGGAAACCATCTCATGAAGCAAGATGAAATTTTATTATAATTTATTTGCGAATCCGACGCGCTGAATTTTCTAAAAAGAAACCTGTCTGACCTCTGATTCATAAGCTTCGCATGAGAATCACTCGTGACACCGGTCCGAAGGCTGGACTTTGTCGATGAGGAAACTCGCCCTGGCAGAGTGAGACAGGAAGAGCGTGAGGGGAAGACTATGCAGCTGCGTCCCTGCCACAAAGCAGATTCGACGGTGGTCGATAATCGTACAACCCCGCCCTACCCTTATGATCGTGCACGTGTCGCTCTTATGATCTTTTCTGTGGCTTATTTACCTTTACTTGTTTTCATTTCTCTTTGTTAATTATGAAAATTTATTCTTTCATATACTAATCCAAGTTTATTGGACATTGCTCATAAAAATTTAAAAAAATTAAAAATAACAGAAAGAGACAGAAGGCAATCAAGAGCCAGCGCGATAATTTGTGCGCGTATGTTTTATTATAATCAAATTACATATTTTAACTAAGTGAAATTTAAAATAACTTATATGTAAAATTATATGTAAAATTAAAAAGTTGTTTAATTTAAAAGAAGAGAATATTTCTCTATAGAAATTTAAGATAAAAACTATTATATATATATACAGGATGTGTCAAAAGTCTGGATACACTCAAATATCTCATAAACATTACATTTCAGAGAAAAATATTTTAGACAAAAATTGTAAGGCTTAAAAAGACGCATTTAATGACAGTATTAATTTGACCATAGGTGGCATTGCCAAAGTTAGATCAAGGTCAACTTAAAATTTTTAAGTGGAATCCCCTATTTTTTATTGCATATTCTATGATCAAATTAATACTGTCATTAAATGCGTCTTTTCAAGCATTACAACTTTTGTCTGAAATATTTTTCTCTAAAATGTAACGTTTACGAGATATTTGAGTGTATCCAGACTTTTGATACAACCTGTATATATATATATATATATATATATATATATATATATATATATATATATATACATAGACACAGAGTTCAGAAATACACCGACAAACCGGTGATGAGTTCATATAAAAACAAGAAAAAAAATGTCTTATGAACATATGGGAATGCCTGGTTTATTAGGTATAACCAAAAACTGACTATTACAACAAATGCTCAAAATATCCTTTTCCTGTTTCAATGCACGCATGGTCACGACTATTGCACCCTTTCAAAACTCCCCTGACAGTTGCGGATAATTTTGTAAGTGTCTACAATGCGTTTATGAAGCGTTTCTTCATTAGCGATTTCATTTTCATAAACTAGGGCTTCGATTATAACCCATAAACCAGCCGGCATTTCCCAGACATTTGTTCATATGACATTTTTTCTTGTTTTTATGTGAAGAATTTATCACCCAAGTTTGTCGATGTATTTCTGAATCACCCTATATATATATATATATATATATATATATATATATATATATATATATATAAGGGTGATTCAGAAATACACCGACAAACTTGGGTGATAAATTCTATATATATATATATACATACACACACGATGATTTACACACACACACACACACACACACACACACACAGGGTGATTCATATACAGGGTGTCCTGTAAAGATTGTGCCAACGCTTGTGAGCGGGTAGAGCACAGTAAACTGAACAGAAAAGTCCTTTACCATTTTTTGATTTGAGCTTTCTTTTCATTGTTATACGATGTTAAAGTTAGCTAATCAGCTCCTGTCTATACAACAGAAAGCCGTCTCGTTACTCCGACGTCCCTCCTTTGTTTTCCGTTGTAGACAGGCGCTGATTAGCTAACATTAACATCGTATAACAACGAAAAGAAAGCTCAGATCAAAAAGGACTTTTCTGTTCAATTTACTGTGCTCTACCCGCTCACGAGCGTTGGCACAATCTTTGCAGGACACCCTGTATATATATATACATTTAAAAAAATTAAATAAGAATATTAAAAAGACAGATTTGTAAAATTTATATATATTGTACGATAATAGCAAGACTTATTCTCTAGTTTTGTTATTATTATTATCTTTAATTATAATTATTGATTATTTTATAACGAATCAACTTAATCAGTTACGTTATATTGAGAAATTTTTTTATCATAATAATTTTTTAAATATAGTTAATATTTAATGCTTTCAATACTATATATCTATGTTGAGCAACCTTTTTTTTATCACTCTCATTGCGGCCATATTCTGACTACAATTAGCGTTAAATGTGGTCGACTGGTTCTCATTTCGTGTTGACATTGAACTCAATCTTCATATTAGGTGAATCAAATACAGAATTAGCTGGACATTTAAATAACGCGAAATTGTTCAATAAAAATACTTGCATGTAAATGTACCATATATGTACATACACATGCGCCTCCTTCATATATATAGGGAAATTCGCCCCGTGAATCAAGTAAAACGTGTGGCGCCCTCGAACAATCGAAGTTAAAGGATCTCACTGCCAGTTAGTAACTTTTTTACCTATGCCTTCAACCAAATGAGGAATGATTTTAAGGAAAGATGTGTTAGAATTTTGTTTTTAAAATAATTTATTTTTATATAGGTATTATGATTCATATAGGTATTATAAGTATTATATATATATATATATATATATATATATATATACATATACATATACATATACATATTTATATTGTTAAAATATATTTTTACGTAACAGTTTTTAATTAATTTTCTAAAATAGATTTTAGAAGAATTTCTTTTTCTAAATAAGGAAATGATTAAGATTACATAATATATTTTAAAATAAATGCAAAAGAATATTTTATTTTTTTTATTGATTAATTTATTTTCTATGAATTAAATTGATGTTAAGTAAGTTTAATTAAATAAACAAATAATTATATCAAATTTTTAACAGAAGCAGTATACATACATACATGTATATATATATATATATATATATATATATATATATATATATATAATACATATACATATATACAGGGCAATTCAGAAATATTTGAACAAACTTTGGGGGCTAACTTTTCTTCACACAAAAACAAGAAAATATTTTATATAAACATATGTTTGGTTTATATATATATATATATATTTATATATATATATATATATATATATATATATATATATATATATATATATATATATATATAAAAGAAAGAAATCTTGACTAACTGACTGATTTACGCCCAGCTCAAATCGTTTAACCTAGAAACGTGAAATTTGGAAGGTACATTGTTTTTATGATGTAGGAATTAAGAAAGGATTTTTGGTAATTCTGCTCCTAAGGGGATGAAAAAAGGGATTGGATTTTTTTTATAAGGATATCTATATCTCAAAAACCGAAGATGTTACAGTCGTGAAAATTGGTATTTTCAAGAATAAAGAACCACGTGTTTTATCATTTTCCAAAAATCTAATTAGGGTGGTGAAAATGGGGGTTAAAATTTTTTTATAAGGATATATCTATATCTTAAAAACCGAAGCTGTTAGAAAAGTAAAAATTGACATTTTAATTTTTCATTATAAAGAAAGTTTACGTATCAAATTTCTTGCCTCTAACGTCAGTAGTTCTTAAGATATGGATATCATTAACAAATTTAATACTCTTTTTTCACTGTTTGTCTCATTGTCTGTTTGTGATTACAACATGAAAAAATTCTTGGACGCATATGAATGAAACTATTTTTGTTTTGCAGCCAATACGTTCCGACTAACGTCTGCAATAAACATTGCTGATTACGTTAATACATCAACCTGTAAATTATATTTTGTACAGTTTAGATAAAAAATATTCATATTTCTACCACACACAATTGTATCAAATTCCAAAATTGTATCAAATTCCAAAATCCACGTGAGCGAAGCCGCGGGCAACAGTTAGTGAATTATAATCGAAAAATATCAATGACAAAAACAGAATATATCTATAATGACACATGATCAATGTAATACATCTTCAGTTTAATTATTTATCTACTCGCAATTCATAATAAATATTCAAAATGTCCTCTAACTGTTTCAATGCATGGACAAGTCAGATCATAAACTATCACATCCTTTTAAAGATCCCATAACGAATGGTTTTTGGCAGACATCTACGCGTTGATGGAGCGGTTTTTTGCAATTTCAGTTGCATACACTAGCTTTTAAAGTCTCGACAGATAAAAATGTAATGGATTCAAGCCATGATATTGAATTTAAACTTTTCGATTACAATTCATAAATCAGACATTTCTAGACATAATTTTAAAAATTTTAAAAAGTTAATTAAGCCTATGAAAGGCGCAATTATTGCAATCGTATTTTCTGCAAACATCATATTCTATTTTTGTGAGATGTAGCATATACACAAGACCGCGAAATGTCAGAATGACTTGTGCCATAAAAGATGCGCGTTTTCATATGTGACACAATATGTTAGCATGATATTATGTACGAACTGACATTTCGCCATTCTGGCACACCGCCAGAACAGAAGCATTGCATTCGGATGTGTTTCACCGAAATTATGTTAAACTCGTTCGTTCCGTTAATGAAAACGAAGTGTAACTCGTGTATAAATATAATATAATAAACATAATAATAAACATAAATATAAATGAAATTCAGAATTCACTAGACAGATATATAAATAGGAAGAAATTAATTGAATGATTAATTACGACTAATAATTAATTGAATAATATTTAAACTAATTTGTATTTGGGATATCTTTTACATGGAAGTTTAATATTTTTTCCAAGCATCCAAAATTTCAATATTTTTCACATTTTTTTTTCGTTATTATGTACCATACCTTTGCATACGATTTGTGCAAACGCAAGAATTATTTTGTGCTTCGACCGAAAGTCGGGGTATTTGGACATATGAAAAGTTATGGCGCCGATTGTGTAATCCATAGCTGAGAGAAATAGAGAAAGAGCTTAAGCGGACAATACTGGTTTGATCCCACGGCCAATTCCTCGGTATATTCTCTCATTCTATGAAAAGCGAGGAAGTGGTCGGTGGCGGCGGCCTTTCATTCATGAAGCGGATTTCGTCTCATTTTAACGAAACGCGAAGCGCTTTCGACGCGAGAACACGTGCTGCGGCAATGTTGTGAGAAAGAAGGGACCCTGCATGTCAATTGACATTTATTCCCGACAATACGTCATGACAAACTCTCATCACAATACATAACAGCCGAGTTAGAAGAAAAAGTGAGAGGGAGAGAGAGAGAGAGAGAGGGAGAGAGAGAGGGAGAGAAAGATAGAAATCTTCGGCGTTTATCCAACGATGCTAAAAATACGACAAACCGTCACACAAATTTTGACACAAATTTGACGCAAAAGCCCAATTGAAGGTTATTAAATTTTACATGGAAAATAACTTTTGATATATTTTTTACATCATTAAAATAGTTTTTCATATTACTGTTTAAATTTTTTAATTAAAATCCATATAGATACAAAATGAACAAAATTTGATTGTTATAATTTAATTAGTGATTCTATTTTAGTGCATTGTTCCAAATATATATACAAATAAATAAACATTTTAGTTGTTACATAGTGAAGTTTAATTTGTAAATGCTTAGATATAAAAGTCACAAAATTTCAATTCTTATAGAAGTATAAATCAATTTCCAACATTAATGACATTTAGGGCGGTTTGCAAAAAAACTATTTTTTGGAGAAAATCCAATCAAGCATATCGTCAGAACGGTGGTCTCGAATTAGGAATGTGAAATAATGCTGCGTCGTACGAAGGAATTCAGTCGGGGTTAAAGGGTTAAAGCGCCATAATCTGCCGCGTTAGGCAAGCGGAGGCAAAAATCCAGCCAACAGTCATCCTGATGGCATGACTATAGTTGGACTGCTATAAAGTGACACGAGAGAGCTTTAACCGGTTTGCCGTCGCGCCTGTGTGTGTGTGAAAACAATAACGCCGTAATTGGGCCAATAATAAAATAATCGTTAGATACTTGGGAGCTGCATATTTCTATCAGTCTCTCTCTCTCCCTCTCTCTCTCTCTACATCGCATCTTCGTATACATTTAAGCACGGAAGATGTTGGTCTCATTCGCGTCAAACACGTGTCTTACGCAATTGCGGCATATCGTACGTAAGAACTTTCAAACGCGAAATTAAATCGCTAGAAAATTTTTACGTAAAAGCTGCAAATATGTGACAATTGGCGTGCATTATACGAATGGGATATTTAAATAGTATTGCATTTTAGAAAATTAAAAACAATATTTTAATCGCAAATGGTGTAGCTTTGCTAAATTAAAAAAAAAAGAATTTAATTTAGATTTCTTTTTATCTTAGTGATATCTTACTATTTTAAGTTTAGATTTAATTTTTATTATTTTATTATATTAGATTTAATTGTATGTGTGTATATGCATGCGTTCGTGTTTAAGGGTTTTTTCGCTATTTGTATCTTGTGTTTTTATATAAGGACGACGATAATGATAAAATAATACAACTAATTAAGGAAAATATCATAAAGTATTGAAAGAGACCGGATGGTAAAATGTCATAACTCAAATGCACGTGGACCGCGAATGTCGAAGTTCGGGAGTGTATTAGAAATGGTGGCCGGCTATCCGGACTTCCGACAGTCGATACAGTGCCGGCGATTTATCGGGCGCAGAGTGCTCTAGTATCGCTGATTCCGATCAACAAAGACCTTGAAAGAACTAGTCATTGGATACAGGATGGCTCGCGGAATATCGAAAATAATTTTTCGCGCGCTTTCTCTTTATTGAAAATTGCAAATTTTCAAAAAGGACAAATATATGATCTTTTGATCGCAAGAGATTAGAGATTGATAATTCCTTTACAAATAACAACGATACACAAGTACGCATTGCTTAATCAATTTTTTTTATTTTTTTTTTTTTTTTACTGAAAATATTTTTAATTCCATAATTTGAAATATGTTTACTTTTTGATCTCGCGATTATAGAAAGTAAAAAGAAATTTGCAAAGACAATCTCCAATTTTTTTTAGAACGAGACGAATTTAAATTTATTGGAAAGGTACTCGCGCTTGGCTGTTGCTGCGCAATTTCCGGAGTACGGTGGACGATTTTTTAGATAAAACGCAAGGAAAAGTACCTTCTTGCGACAAGAAGTTGCTGACGCGTTATCGTCTGGCTTAAGCTCCACCCCGTAGCTCGGCATCGGTCGATGAAACTCTGTGTACCCCACCTTAAAACTATCTCCGATGGAAATGTATTATGCAACGCACGCGTACTCACCACCGGCTATGTGCAGCTCTTTAACCGAGCTTTAACACTTTGTCTTCCCTACTCTCTGTCCTCGAGCGCAATATCATTCCGCGAAACGGCACGTAAGTGCCTTTTGACATTAAATATTTTAATCGTGGGCGATTCCTGTCCCTCTCGCTTTTACCTCATGATTACGGTCGTCTATATCCATCCACTCGGTAAACGCACATCCCTCGGCTATATTATATTAATTATTAACAGGCTATGGATGAGAAAAACATGTATTGGTTGAAAAAAGACAAATATGACACATTGAGAGATTATAATTTTTTTTTTTTGTTATTTAGGAATATTAGGAATTAGAATATTAGGATTAGTTTGTGGCGATCGTGGCGCAAAGAGATGTGTGTTTACTTTCCTCTATGCCAAAGATCTCAAGTTCAAATCCAGCCCGAGCTTAAAAATATCGTAGGATTTCACGGTCGCCACCTCTCGGCAGGCAATGGCAAAAACCTGCTGAGAGTATCTTGCCTGCAACGGATGGTGGATGAATTAATTCACTATCTAACGCAGCCGGTCCCAAGCCCGGGTTAAAAAAAAGAAGGGTTCGGGGACAAGGCCAGCAACCTACCCCCGATAAAAAGCATTTGACGCTCACAGAACCGATAATTGTGCCTCGCGAGGCAAAATGATCGGAAAAAACAGACTCTAAGCCTAATTCAAGAGGAAGAAGAAGAAGAAGAAGGAATTAGAAATATTCTTATAATTATTCTTCTTTATTATATTAAATATTGACACCATAAAAAGTGTGCTTAAGTTGAATTTACTTACGCATTTGGATGTGTGAGAAATATATGATACGAAAGAGAACTTATGTAAATGTAATAATGTTAGAATATACATATTGCTTTAATTGAAGTTTTAAAAATCTTTCAAGCTATAAATAAGAAGTATTTTAACAGTTACGTTTATTGTTGGTAATAAATATTATTAATATACCATAGAGTGCAATTCCTCGATAACAGTTACTTAACAGAATTTATAAATTCTTGTTATTTTCAAAAATAATAACAAAGTATATTTATGCGGAATCGTTATTCTCAGCCCTTTCGAACGTGTATTTTCGCTTTTTACAACGTAGATATACAGAAATAATATTTTCCAAGAAAATAATTTCAATACTTACATCTGTACGTGTGCGACATGTAAATCGTTGGCATAGCCTTGATATGAGCGAGATTACAAGGCACCTCATTTACGGAAAGGACGTAGGAGACACTCCGCTTGTGCAAATCATCCGCGAAATGCAACCATCCTAGACATCATCCTTCCCTTTGATTGTGAAGATTACAGGACGACGTTTTTGTTTATTCGTATGCCGTTTGCACCGTGCTTTACTTACACGTGACGGACATTCATCAGCGTTGATGCACGGAACCAAAATATGATCAAACGTGCGATGTCATTGCGAAGCGATCATTCAAAAAGCAAGCGTCACGTCGAAAGAATTTACGTCACTCTTCTGATTCATCTTTTCCTCTTTTGTAAAACGCGCTCTTTTGTAAAAGCAATAAGCTTCTTTGTCAATTTTTTTTTTTTACTCCAATTTTAATAAAATCAGGGAAATAAATTTTAAATACGAAGGAGAGAAAAGCCAATCACAAGAACTAGCGTGATAATTTATGCGCACGTTTTATTACAATCAAATTATATTGATATTTTAACTAAGTGATAAACAGTCATCAGGAAACATATGTTTTGGTCTTTTTTTTTGCTCTCTTAATTGCCTTTCTCTTCTTTGTATGATATATTCATAAGAAGAACCTTTATTAGTTTATTTAATAAATATAATGTTTTTTAATTAAATTTTTTTAAATTTGTTATATATATATATATATATATATAATATCTATAAAAAAATAAAACCATTATAATAGAGCATTATTGAAAGAAATGTAATAAAAAGGTTATTTTTGTCAATTCAATGAACGATTGTGATCGTATCGAGCGAGTTAATAAAAGCGTTTTCGGTAGCAAAATCACATGCGGTTTACAAATTAAATATGTATTTACCACGTTATACGTGCATTATCGTTTAATCATTCGCGCTAATTGAATATTCTCAATTCTGTCTACTGATCTGTAGCAAAACAAATATTGACACTGTTGATGCTGCCGGAATAATCCAATTCCAACTTTATCTTTTTCCATCCGTGTAAAATACGTTAAGTTGGATTTGAAAGTTTCATTGCGTTAATGCGTGATTAGCTTTTTTCGAGATCTTAGAAGAGTTTCAGATAGTTAAATGTGAACATAAGAATATGCCAAAGTGTCACAGCTTGAAAAACTTTGTACATATATTTAATGCAAATACACCTGTAACAAAAATCCCATATTTATTTAAAAGATAAAGATATATATTTATTTAATATAAATAGTAAGATATAATAAAAGCTATGATTTTTTATTTTATGTAAAAATATAAACATTATTTTGCTGCCAAAAGTGTGAATGGAAATAAAATTATAAATTATATGCGATTTGATTTAAATTAACATATATTTGCATAATTAAGTCAGAATCCAAATCAATTTACTGATATTTATTAAACGCGTTTGACATTTTATATTTTTTTATATGAAACATATGAAATACATGTATGAATAAAATGATTTATCGAATTCAAAGTTGCGAGATAGACGTCAATATACACGTTATTCATCAAGTTTGACTTTAAGTTATAAGAAAAATATGAAAATAAACTTACATCTTTTGCTCCGTCTTGGAGAAATGTCAAGGTAAACCGAAAGTTGTCGACTGCGGATATTTCACAGATTCTAATGTTAGTCTTTTATCGATAAATATAGATAAGAAAACATTATTAGCACAAATAAAAAGTTGAAGAGATCGACTACAGAGATAGTTATATTTACTTTAATACACATAGTAGAATTTAGTGTATAAGAAGAAAAAAAGAGATAGAAATTAATCGACATGATTGCGCATAATTTTTTCTCTATCACACACACATATTTTAACAAAGTATTTTGAATGGCATAAAAAAAACATATATAGAATGAAATAAAAATAAACCAATAAATAAAAAAAAAAAACACGATGGTTGTCCAGTTCATTTTACCCGAATGGTACGTGATACTTTAAACAACAAGTTTTCAGAAAAGTGGATTGGTAGGGGCTCAAGAGTTAACTGACCGGCACGCTCTCCGGTTCTAATACCACTTGATTCTTTTTTATATGGCACAATTGTTTATCAAGATACGCAGTCAGTTCTGGACAACAGTCCAGAATATGAGAGAATGCATTATTAATGCATTATTAATTGAGAAATATTACTCCACTCGCAACAGCGAGGCACTCGTTTATTAGACGTTTACAAAAATGTATTGACGTTGATGGTGGGCATTTAAAATAAATAAACAAATATTAACATAAAAAAATAATTATTAAGATTTATTGATTATCCCATATCATTATAGCGTGAATTTTGAATACAAAGTTATCTGAAGGTCATGTTATTATACATGCTTGAATTTCCTTTGGAATCAGTTAAAACATTTATTTAAAATCATTAAAATGATTCCATTTAAAAAAACATCAATGACCTTGAAATAACATTCAAAATGATCTTAATACGACTTTTTAATTTCATCATCGTGTTTCCCCTTTTGATTCGTACAATTTTTTCCTTTATCATTTTCTTGTACATGTAACGGAGTTATTTGAAGTAATAAGAGTTAAATGAAACAACCTGTATATGTATATATATATATAATATAAATGTTAGTTTTTATTAAAAATAATTTATTAAAAAATAATTAAAAAAATATTAAAAAAAAATTTATTAAAAATATTTTCTTTGCGAAGAATTAATTATCACAACGTGGTTAATTTTGTTAGTCACACATCAATCACTGAATGTTACGCAGTTGCAGCGCATCTGGTAGTGATATCTATGAGCGCATGTGAGTAATCCACAGCACTTAACAATAATCGCATTAAAGTTTTATGCGCAACAAGCATAAGGCGAACGCGAAGAAAGGCTTCAATTATTCGGATCATTGAAAAACCATATGGATTAACTTAAAATTTTATAAACATGAAAGTCAATAAAAAATGGGATGAACATTTTAATTATTGGAAGACATTTATTATACAATTTCAAATTTATTGAAATTTACCGAAAATAGATTTCATTTTATATATGAACCATATATACATCATATATATGATTATCATCAAGAGGAAACTAACGCAATATAATCAGTATTGAGATATAAAAAGAGTATTATTCATTGTTCAATATACACGGATCATATTGACAAGGAAAATCTTAATTTATAATAATTTTGTATATTACTTTAACATAGTAATATAAGACATAAACTCTTATAGATTAAAAATTTGATGATTAAAGGTATAATAATTTTTGAGTCCCCTCGATATTTTTATCACATAAATGGAGAAATTTGTTCTCGCCAGTGTACCTCATTTTCCCACTATCCTAAGTTATCACAGGATATTTACAACAAAAAAGATAATGCTGTAAATTCTCAAGTCGCGCAAGCCGATATGACATCTTGCGAGATAAAACGCGTTCGAGAAAAATGCAAAATGCTTATAATCTGTGCGTGTAATCGGCACGGATTCGAACTGGGTCGAGGAGACAGACCCCATTTCTATACTTCGCGCATTCGCGAATTTATTGCCCGCGGCCGAACAACAATCGACGATTCGGGTCAGAACCGGGCTTTGCATTGCACCGACCCGGAAGGCGATTGAGACGAAAATCGCGCATATAAATGTACGATAAGTGTCGTTATAAATTGTTGAATGTAAAATTTACAAAAAGAGAATAATACAATATGAAATTTATATCGTATTTTTCTGTGACTAATATTACTTTTTATGCGTTGATAATTTATTAAACCAGAATTTTGGGAATTACGATAATAAATTGAAAACGCGTAAATATAATGTTTATAATTATTTTTAATTATATGTGTAGCATTTATAATTATATTAAAATAAATTAAAATAAAATAAGTTAAAATAATATATATTTTATTTTTTAAATTTTATAAGTTATATACGTTATATAAATTATATACAGGGTAGACCATTCGTACACCCCTTTTCTTTCAAAAACTAAGCATTTTAGAGAAAAACGTTTTGAACAAAAATTGTATGGTTTTGAGGGGAACATAAGATGGTGTCATTGGTTTGACCTTGGATGGCATCGTTAAGGTCAAGTCAAGGACACCTTTAATTTCTTAAATGGAATCCCCTATTTTTTATTGCATATTCTTATAGCTTATGTCGAGAGCTTTCCAAAACACTATAATAAAGTATTTTTTCATTAAGAATTTTTTAAGTCATTTTGTATCTTAATCTGACATATTTTAGTATGAAACATAAAATATCTCGAAAATTATTTAGTGTTCGATAATTGGTATCGTAACACTTTTATGTACAGAAAATAATTGTTTAAAAAAAAAATTGCAATTATTTGCAATATATTTTTCCATAACAATTATTTATTTTTTCTTTACACCATTTGATTCATCTTATTATTCTGTACATAAAAGTATTACCGATACCAATTATCGAACACTAAATAATTTTCGAGATATTTTATATTTTATATTAAAATATGTCAGATTCCAGATAAAAAGATGTACAGTCCCTGTTTAAGTTATATGTAAGATATATAAATTTAAAAGAAAATTTTAAAAACATATGACGAGATTTATTATCAATTATGATGTAAGGAAATTAATTATACCGCATGCTCTCTGACTTTTAAAATGCAATTATACATAAAGGATAAAACTGTGGAAAAATACAAGCTGGCAAGAATGTGATGGGGGAGGGGAGGGAGGGGAAGGGGAAAGGTTTTTTTGTTGCGACACGAATCGTGTAAACTGTTAGGTAAACAGTAATTAATGACAACTTGTCGTAATTAATGACAACCTGTTTTAATTGTGCAATTGCAAACGCATGCCGCAAATGATTAGTACATTTAATAATAGTCAAGGTTAATGCATAATCCGTTGATTAGCGTGCCTTCCTGGGTCAATTTGATTGCGAATTGTATAGGCTTATTCTCCTGACATGATGTGAATAAAATGTGATAAAAATGTATGTAATAGAAAAAAAAAGAGCAGAAGTTTTAAAATTATTAGAAGAGGAATATGAAAGCTTAGCAAAGATAATTAAATAATATATGTGTATACGTCTGAAAATAATATGTATATGAAAAGAATTTTTTGCTCATTCTTTCCAAGATTCAAGATTTACGCATAAAGTTGATTGCAAGATTTCGGTATAGCAATAATATTTTTGAAAGGCTGCACACTCTTTTGATACGTAAAATGATGTGCGTCATCCGGTACGCTCTAAATCGCACACTCGGATGCATTTCATGAAACTCGATGTAGTTAATTCGATAACCGGCTTATTTCGATAGATGATTCCTAAGTGAAGCCCTCTGTGTTTTAACATCAAGCTAGAACAGTGCAAATTTGTTACTAGCTGATTGATGGGCTTCATTATTATATCCGCGCGTCATTTCACTGAATCTGATACACATATATTTGATAATTAATTACGATCATTTAATTGAAACATTAAAGGAATATGAATTTGCAAAATTTCCATAAAATAACAAGTAATAGTACAGATAGAAATAGCATTGATTATGATCAATGTCAATGTAGACTCCGAAATTCTTTAAGGAATTATAAATAATATAGTTATTTATATAATCAATTGTATAATAATAATTACACAAATACTCATTGATAATATGTGCAATTATATGCAATATCATCATAAATATTGCAACATGAATTGCAATATGCAATATTGCTAAATGAGTTTGTAAGAAGAAATAAAAACTATATCGCATGAATAAATAGACAAGTAATTGTTGTTTATTTTTCCTTCTTATGCATATTTGATGTGCTATTTCTTTTTTGTCAAATTTAATATATGCCTTATACATTTTCAAGACAAACTCGTTGAATTATCACCTCAGGTTTGCCCAATCCTACTGCAAACACTTTGTCAAATATACACGTACTGAGAAACATATATATCATCCGGTATTTCATCTCGGCAACTCTTAGATAATTCGTTCTTTCTCGCCGGACTTGTCACTCTTTATGATGAAAAAGCCAAACGGGCTGACGCAACTCTCGAGAAGAATGATGCACTTCCGTCATTGCCGAGTTGAATCGTTACTTTTTCAAGAGAACGCGGCAACTCGCGAACGTGAGATTAATACCAAGTTGATATTGCACAGTGTAGATTTTCCGTCGCGCAAGAGGGCGGCTTTTATTCTTTCGATAATGCACGCAAATGCGTCTGCCGCAGGATGATTCTTGAGCTCTTCCGACATTTAATATCCTGCCAAAGGATGAAATGTTCTTATTTTCCGCTTTTTTCACGGGAAAAATAATACAAACCGTATTGCATACACGATTTATTTTCCAACGTATACTTCGCTTCTTCTCGTTTTTCCTTTTTTTTTTTATTTCATCTTATTATACATACTTTTCGTGATTCTTTTGAAGTTCCACGAAGGGAGCTCTTGCGAAGAAATAAGCTAATATTATCAGTTTTTTAATCTCGTGTTACGTTATTAATTATGATGTGCAAAATGCATGTAATCATATTTTCCTATGCAAACGGATTCTGTGCGAATTAATCCAATTAATCAAGACTATCAGTACCATCGCAGATGTCAATCTTAAACCTGTCAAGATTAGGAAAATTATTTTTAAATTATTATGAAGACAGATCGTATTAATGATATTAAAATATCGCGTTGTTAGAATACATATAAATGGAGATTAAAATAATTTGATAAGCTCCGAATATATATGAATAATTCTAAATCCATTGCAAGTTTTTTCATAATAGTTTTAAACAATCTCAATGATTATTTTGGCACGATTACTACTATTTGAAGGGTCGTTTCTGAAGGGTCATTTTTGACGAGAAAAATAGTAAAAAAAGAGTTTTGACCAATAGTTTCCGAGATATGCGATTTTAAAGTTTCACAGTTTTAATGTCTTTTTTTTTGTTATAAAATAAGGAAAAATGAAGTTTGTTTACGTTGCATTTGTGTAAAGCAGATGTGAAAAAAGTGTCTGTTTACATTTTCAATGACGAAACTCCTTGGGATTTTTCCAACAAATCGAGGTTCAACTCAAATCTTTGTATTGATAAGTGTTGTTTATATAACTTTTCGGTAAATATAAAGTGGAAAGTTGCGGAACCCATGTGGAATCTCATTTTGCACTAAAAAGTATATGCGTGGAAACAGTGTTTCGCCCTTCTTTCCCTCCCCCCTCCCCCCCTCCCCCTTTGGGAGGGCTCCACTATCAAAAAATTAGACACACAGATTTGCGTTGAATCTTGCTTTGCATGGAAAGTGGAAAAACAGTTTGTTTCTGGAAATGTAAACAAACTCTTTTTGCCACATCTGCTTTACACAAGTACAACGTAAACAAGCTCTATTTTTCCTTATTTTATAACAGAATATGCATTAAAACTGTGAAACTTTAAAACAACCTTTCAAATAAGGGGCCGTAATTATCGTAATCGCCCCATTATTTTATTTGTATTAGTAAAATTGTCGCATGTGAATCTAAAATTGGAATATTAAATTCCATGCACAAATCTAGTTAAAATTTAGTTAAATAAATCTTTATGGTAAATTCATTGAGCAATTTCGAATTTAATCTTTCTTTTATTATGTTTTTTATTATGTCAAACAAAAATGCAGCGTAGAATGTTTAACATGAAATTGAGATAGATCGTTTCTCGGTTATCGAGGATTCGATCTTTTGTATAACAGCACTTAGATAAGCTATTAGCAATGTTGGATGAATGATAAACAAGAAAAACTAAAAGTAATAAAGTAAAAATGTCAAAGGAAATATTTTTTATCCCTTCTGTCTTCTCGCTCTCGAAATAATTTCATACAAAGCGCGAGAGATATTCCCAATTACGTATTTCCTCGATCGCAGATAACAGTATCTGCTTCATTCTTCGTTCTTGTTTGCATGAGGATTGAAGGTAACGAACGCGAAGTTCATTGTCTGCGACCTTATTCGAGTGCATAGGGTGTAGGCTCTATCTCTCTCGCACGCGTACTTGCGAGCGAATATGGGGCCCCCGTCGATTAACTGGAATGCAACACGCAATTTCTATCCTAGACCTTCACAAGGTCCGTCACGTTATCGCGCGAGATCCGCAGACGCGAATTGATCGCGATCCCACTTGCCGATTCACGTTGTCGCAATGCAATATTCAAATCCGATTACCAACAGCGGCATTTATTCCGCGTAACACGCCATGCGAATGTGCGCAGTTCTTTTGTTCTTTATGTGTGTTAGGTTAGGTCGGATAGATCTATTAAATTTGTAATATTTTCGAAGAATTCTTTTATTTGTCATTATTTATTTTTATTGTGAAAAACGAGCCTTCGATAAAGCCTACGATAAATTTTCGCATGCAATAACTTGCAACTCTAAAATATATGTAAGAGAGAAATGGTGCCGATACTTTAGCTGAGAGTTTCAAACTTTTCTCATTGGAATCGAAGAATCTGAATCCTGTCATAAAATTTTTCCCTCCACCAAATTTACATGCCCAACTCTTTAAGAAACTTAAGGATTTCTTATTCCCAGCGGAAATTTCCAATTTAAATAAGAAATTTATTCCTAAACATCCTGTATACGTTTGTTGTATAATCCACCTCTGCACGTGAAGAAGATTCAGATTGAATTGTGCACGGGAAGACCGACACGTAGGATGCGACTATAGTATATGCGATGCAAATGACGACGTACATAATCGCGATTCGATCTCGACGAGATCGATTGTTTTCTATTCCAATCGTGGCGGCACCAAGGGCGTGACGCTCATAATCCATCGCGTTGTCGTCGTCGTTTTCGATCAAGTTAGACCCTGAACTGGAAACGAGGTTCATTGTCTATGACCTTACCGTACGCTTGTTGTGTGCAGCAATCGTCTTATTCGTGGATGCGGCGGAGGCCTCGATTGTTAACTGGCGGCCAGCACGCAATCCGCCTACGTCTTTCTTTAAGGGTGCAGAGATTCGAGGATGAAAGGGCGGTTGAGAAGCCTTCTAAAAGCTTTGATTATGGTCGCGTGACTCCATGCAGGATTCACTTTGTTCTCGAGCGGATGTCAAAAAATTCTTTGGAGATCGAGCCTTCTAACTTTTAAACTTGCTGTGGGAATAAATTAACTTTATACTAACAACGGTGTCAGGATTCGGCAAAGCTTTTTGATTAATTGTCGAAATTAATTGACTAATATTAATTAATTCGAAGCCAGATATTATAGTTTGAATATATCTGAAACAATTCTTTTCTTTCTTGGTAGAGTATTGGATGTGAAGCAGACGGAAATAATAGGAAATTTATATCTGGGTGCGTAGTAATAAAAGATCCGTTTCATACGCAGACGGAAGCTTCGAATGAACGAAGGTGAAGGATTGATATAAACGAATGCGATAAAATCATGAGAATGGTTTTATATTAATCCAATCCCATCATTCATTTCGGGACATCAATCATGTATAATTACTAGTTACTCACTCTACTAGAAGCGATAACGAAGAATGGCTACAAATTAAACGAACATATAAAATTATCGAAAGCTTGACAGGGATTGCGCGGTACAAATTACTACCAATATTAATTTATAACGATCGTTGCTTTTCTCTCTTTGCGTATTATCAATTTATAATTAAATTGCACCGAAATATTAAGCTGTTGCTTTCAACGCTAATAAATTTTTTTATCATTTACATAAATATTGTGTGTTGATCACGGATACTGCACAACTTCATATTTATTGTGCCTCAAAATTTAAAAAGATAAAGTTAAAAAAAGCATATATAAATTGAATAAACTGATTTCTTTTTCAGAATTAAAATAAAAATGCTAATACCAGTTTTGCGTTTTTTTATCCGAATAAATAATAAGACTACATTTATTTAAATGCTTGGGGGAGTTGCAAATTTTTTTTCCTTCCGAGATCTTTATTTGTCGCAAAGGAGGAAACACTTTGGTAATTATATCAATTATATATAAACATTAGTGATTGTGCACAAAGTTCGCTTTACAAAGTGGAATAGATAATCGTAATCAAATCGTAATTACACGGGACGGTTAAGTAGGCAGCAAATGTTGTGGATTGCAATTTTTGCTTTGGCTGAAGCGCATCGTCAAGCAAGAGGAAACTAGAGTTGCAATTAGCGACGAAGCGTCGTTAAATCAAGAGCCACCTACGCGATATACGCACAGTGACTACATATGTCATACCATATGGGACTAACGCATTTTTCCGTAAGGAAGGAAAAGGGAGGACGTAATATCGCCGCATTTGCACTGAGATATCAAATCTCATTCGCGGACATTTTCCGGGAACGAGTTATTTCAACGTTCATTAGTTTTGTCATAATTTTATTTCCGTCTGACATTTTTTCTTTTTTTTTTTTTAGACTAATTTAAAAAGTGTGAAGAAGTACATTTTTAATAGAAAGGTCACAAAAAAAACAAATGTATCACATATTAATTCTTTTATATCACATATTAATAGTCTTTTAAAAATTTTATTAAACAATAAATATTTTTTAATAATTATGTGTATTATTTTATAATAAATATGCATATTAAGACCGATTTCTCCGATTTCAATCTAATCTTGACATATGTTATCAAAACATGGCCCTGAACTTTCAAAAGCTTTTAGCTATTGCTTGTTGTTTATTAAAAAATTATTAACAAAATAAATTTAATGAATAAAACGTAATTTTTTGACACCATGTAAATTTAAGAAGGAATATATTTGGTGGAATATGTACTCAATGCATAATCATAATACTGCTTTCAATATACTGTATTTGTTTATATTCTTCATAAGTAAATCTACAAATACATATTAAAATGTAGTAAATCTTTTGGCGTGATCACGATAACTTTGGCTCCCTATTTGAAAAGTCACTTCTAAAAGCAATTTTGATGACAAAAACTCGGGAAAAATTTCCATCGTTTTTTATTAAAAAGTTATTAATAAAAGAATTTCCACGATTTATATGTGATTCTCAGACACCATTTATTTAATTATATGTAGTAAATTAAACGCGTGGCCGGAGGAAGAGTTCTACGCTTCCCCTTGCTCCCTCTATCCGAAAAAAAACTAATCAACCTATCCGAGAGGAATTATTACTCAAAATAAAGGTAACTAACAATTTCTAAATTTAAATTAGAATTAGGATTTGTCAGAATTTTTTGAAGTGAGAGTGCAGAGAGAAGGGCGGAGCCTCTCCCCAACTCACGTTTCTACTTTATAATACATACACATGTCATATATATTGTATGTGTATAGTTCTTAATATTAATGTGAAAAAATTACGTTTTATTCATTAAGCTTATCTAGTTAATAATTTTTTAACGAACAATGAGCGATGCTAAAATTTTTTGAAGGTTACTCATGGCCGTGTCCTTGACAACATATGTCAAGGTCATTGAAATCGGCTGGCGCTAATATGCCTAGTTATCTATTTTATTTTGTTAGTGTACTTTAAAACATATTTAAAATTGTAAAAAATGAGTGATGCGTTAATTTTTTTCCATAGAAATACGAAATTACTTTCAGAAGAAATATCATTCTTTCCGCACAAAAGCCTGCTATATAAATCAACATTCTGCAATAGATTGCGGACATGAATAAAGATATAATTGCTGGTTACAATTGCTTTTTTTCGCTTTATTTCATTAAAAATCGTAACCTCTGGTTCTCCGGAGGTTAACAGGTGCGCTAGCCGACTCGGATTCAGCGAATGGAGCGCGAGGACAGTTTGCCTTGCCAAATGGCAGCGGAACACGTTAAACAACCCGCAGGCCGTATTTGGCACGTACACGTAGCCGATATATGCTACGTGCACAGATATACATGCGCGTGTGTGCATCTAACGTATCTACAGTCGGAGAGAGCTTAACTCTCTGGCCGTTAGCGAATCGAGCAGTGGGGTGGCAGAATGGGTGACGGGCGGATGGGTGAGTGGGTCGGTCGCTGGCGGGTGGTGGCCTACCTCTAGTCGGGTAGTAGTAGGTGCGCACCCTACGTGGCTACCAGGTGAGTGGGGCAGAGGCCAACCCCTGAGACACTCGACGCGAAACGCGAAAAACCACTTGTGCGTGTGTCGATCCTGCTCGTCGCGTCGTCATTTCTAATCGCTCGTCTGATAATCCGTATTGGTTTTCGTCGCGTTATAACGTCGCGATACGACCCTCTTCAAGGAGAGAGGTGAAACGCTCTCTCTGTGTCTGACTCTGTCTTCTCTAACTGTTTCTGCTTTTGTCTCGCCCGGAACGCTCTCGGAAGCCGTCCCGCCCGAGGGCGACATTCACTGGATCGAAAGAAGGTGATCTATGCCGGTTGCGAGCGAATATAGATCGTCGTGAGGTTTAAAGCGTCGAGACAACGTGAGACAGAACGGAGTGTGCTTTTCAACTGGTCGTGAGGAAAAACAATAATATTCGATTGTTTCTGATTGTGGCGCGAAGGTGATTTTTGACTGTTTTCCCCGATGAAAAATCGGATGTCTCATTCGATACCGGCAGAAAAATCTTTTGAATGAGTCGAATATCTTGGCGGGAAAAAGTGTAGAAATTTGTAGACTAAAATGCAAAATGATGTAAGTTTGACAGAAAAAAATTTTTATAGTAAAGCTAAAAGAAAATTTCATACATTAGATAATACATTATGATGAACTTAATCATTGATAAGTAAATATGAAAATAGAAATATATATGTGTGTATTGTGTATATGTATATAAATCTTATTATACTGAAGAAAATATAAAAATATAAAAATGGAGGAGAAATGGTTAACAATTTTAAATATATAAATTTTTAAATTCACATGCACATATTATATTCTAGAGAAAATATAAAAGTATAAATGAAATATAAGAGGATATATTATAAGAGAAAAAAAGTATATGAAGATTAAATAAAAAAAATTGGATAAAGTAGAAAATATACGAAAGTATGAAAAATGTTCTTGGCATCTAAATATTTTGTATTTTTAGTCTACATTTTATCGTAAAGAGGCACGCACAAAATTTTCTATATTTTACATCAATCATTTTTTTAGCATCATTTTTAACGACTTTCACAGAGCGATAATTATTAAATGGAAGACTGCCTTTTTGCGATGATTTTCTTTCCTGCCAGGATTATCGACATATCCTTATGATGGATTATAATATTGAATAGATTATAACATCATGGAGTGCATTATAAGATATGCTTTTATATCAAAATCTGATTATTTTCATTCAAAGTGTAATTATTTTTTATGTTATCACGATTAAGAAAAATTGCATGATTTTTATAGATCATTGAGATACAGACAAAAATGGCACTTGAGTCTTTATCGATCAAATACCTTTGAAAGATATTCCTAGAAAGCTTACATAGAATGATTCAATTTTTAACCGAGAAGATCATGCGGCATAAGTAGAAAAAGTTGTGTAAAAACTCTTGAACTATTTCTCTGATATTTTTGAACGGCCAATTATGTCAACCAAAATTCGATCCAAGGAGAAAAGTCGAAACGATCCTCGGAAGATCACGTGATGTCGAAAGCAGAAAAGACAGCCGCTTCATTGATCCATTTTCAGCCTATCCGGGTACAACTAGGCCGCCATTCCAGGATCCTCGACAGACGATCTGTTATAGATCCTAACGAGAAGTTTGGAAATCTTCTTTTGCAAATTCAAAAACTCCATTACAGGATAGATCATTTGTTTGCAACGAGAAGATGATTCGCGAATCATCGCTATCGCGAAAATTGAGAATTTTTTGGAAGAGCTCTTTAAATGTTTAAAAATTATCAAGTGTTTGTTTAAAAAAGTTTAATATTATTATTTAAACAATTAAGTTTAATATTTATTTAATATATATTAGTTACATTATTAGAAGAAAATAGGATAAATTAAAAAAGAGAGATGCAATACAGAGATAATTTTGTCAGAATTAAAAGCTGTTCAACATAATAAATTATATGAAAAATAGAAAAAATATGAGATACGAATTAGGTTAATTTTATTTTATCCGATCGCGAGAAAATTACACACGGAAAATATTCTGATGTTATATTAATAAATAAAAATAATCGTCTATGTTCTCGAGTGATGGTATTATTATTAAAGCTTTTAAACGGATTATCTGATTATTTAATAAAAAATAATAAAATATAATAATAAAATAATAAAAAATAATAAAAATTAATAAAAAATAAATTATGAGAAGATTTTATAGAATATAAGATAGAGAGAGATAAAGAGGAACATTGAGAACATATCTTAAGAATTAATTATTTACATAGAAAAAATAGAGGTTGAGAAATAAACGTTTAAATAGATACAATTGCGGTGGAGAAAGGAGAAACAAAAAGAAAGGGTCAGACAAAAATATACTGCGTATAGAGTTATTTTAATATTTGCTATAATGCAAGATTGATTCACGAATCCACGCTATCCCATCACGAATCAATCTGCTATCTGCTATCTATATGAAAATTAAAGAATCGCGCATTAGCTCACGCATTGTTCGATTAATCAATCATAATTCACGATAGTCCCCATTTAAATGATTGCAATTTACCTTCACGTACTGCAAGTAACAATAAACGTGGCACCATGCAACCTACTACAACGACTTATTGCACATGCACAAATGTATGTTAATTTATAAATTTTCCATTGAATTTAAGCTTTGTATTTATTATTATTATTACTACTTGTATATTTTTGTTACCGATGTTATTTGTTGAGGATATTTTATTTTTGGCGCATCTTGTATTTTTATTATTTTCTTCTTTTTTTTTTATTATCCTTCTTTCACCTGTATTGCTGTTTTTATTAACATCTATCGGCTTTGACAATGGCAAGCTTTGTCGTGCAATTGTTATTATTACATTATGCTAATGGAATCGTGCAATATGTCTGCAAACAACGATGAAACACGTTTCTCTGGGGATCATAATTCACTGGGTGACGGCAAAACGGCTTCTGCTTTCGGTCTTTCGAACTCACGGATCGTTTTATCCGCCATTCATCATCCGGGAGGGAGGTGTCGCTGTCAATTTTCAGTGCCAACCACGAGACTTTTTTTGATTTGTCCGTCGTACGGCAACATTTTTCCCCTCAACCTCGTTCGGAAATCGAGAGGAAAAGAACGAGAACGAAAGAGAGAGAGAGAGAGAGAGAGAGAGAGAGAGAGAGAGAGAGAGAGAGAGAGACAGGAAGCACATATGTGAGAACTCATTTGTACAGTGTCACATACGGAATCGATGTTACACGCAAGCGAATGAAAACGATTAACGGAACCGAAATAAGACTCAATGTCGGCCTACGCGATATCCACGACTTATATCGCGTGTTCTCCTCTCATTACGATTGCGCAATTATATGCGTGACATTGTATTAAATCACGCCGAAATCAAAGTGCGAACATTTTTTTTTTCACGTATACAAATGAATGAGTCGTAAGATCGTAAACACCATATAAGAATAGACAGAATATTATTCACATATATTACGCAATTAAAGCTGTAAAAAAAATCTTATCGTCGTTCGCGTGACGGGAGGCGTAAAGGAGTGTGCTACTTACTCAATTACGGGGAGAACGAAATGTTCTTGAAAAAAAAAAGATGAATAAAATGCCTAATCACACGCGATACTTTTCAGTTTCGTGTGTACCTTGCCCTATCGCGAGTTCTAATCGCTGCTAATTAAACTGGACAATTTTCTCATGTTTCTAAAATCGAAAATTATGACGTCAAGACGGTTACGGCATTACGAACACTTGTTGTTTATCTTCTCTCCATCTCTCTCTTTATACAATATATATATATATATATATATATATATATATATATATATATATATACACGATTTACATGATATGATACATGCTGGATGAGCGTTAGACTTTATCGACCGTTAAAGTGTAATATAGAAATAGCGGAGGAGCTAAAGAACACGTGATGCGTTAATTACTTTCTCTTTTTTTCTCTTCTCATAATGCTGCACTGCTCGCAACGAGTGCTAAGCGTAAACCGGCATTACGCTCTTTTAATCAAGCAGATAAAACGGTAAAAGGTAAAAATTGAACGAATGAATGGTGGCCTATAAGTGCGATACACATGTGTCTACGCTTATTTTAAATAGTTAATTTCGTCAGTTATCTATTTTCTACTTAGATAATTGTTTTCATTTGTTTATTTGCCGATTTTTTATCTATTTAGTTTCTTTGCTTTGTCGAATGAGGTTTTTATTTTTATTTTTCCACATCAATTGCCGTTTTATTTTTCGAATTTTTTTGGGCGGTATTTATTAATTCTTATGTTTAATTTTTAAATGTTGCCAGTAGATAAATTAATAGACGAGTGTTTATATGACCAAACTGGCAATTTATTGTTTAATTTTTCTGTCACGACATTTCGACCATATGGTTTTGGTCCTTATCAAGTGAACTAAAATAACAATATTATAAATAATGATAGTCACGTTACAAATGAAATAAACGGAAATATGTACCTGCGTTATAGTTAAAAAGTAGAAAGAGAAAAATCGAAATGTCAAACTGACATTGTGTCAACCACTATGTTTGGGATACTGAGAACGACCTTTATTAATCTATCGTGTATGTTGTTTAAATTCTCTGTGTCTTTTTGAGAGTTAATAGTGTTGTCAAATTTTTTAATAAAAAACATTTCAGCTATTTCTCTCTTTCTTACATGTTTTTCAGTATGCAGAATGTTAGGCGCTGACCAATCGAAGTCATGATCAAATTCTAATTTGTTCTAATGTGCACATTGCATTACCATTTGTTAAAGGCCTGAGTGACGATATTGGTCGGTTGTTTAAAAATATGGGTTTTACAGTTGTCTACAATATACCTAAAAAATTAAATTCATTGATTAAACGTGGCAAAGATGGATTGCCTATTAGTAATAGAACGGAAGTTGTTTATAGAATAAATTGCAAGAACTGTAGCGCTTTGTATATTGGCCAAACAAAAAGACACTTAAGCACCCGGGTCAAGGAACATTTTAATAATATAAAAATGCACGCAATTAATCTTTCCGTAATCAGCAAACACAAATTAGAATTTGATCATGTCTCCGATTGGTCAGCGCCTAATATTCTGCACACTGAAAAACATGTAAGAAAGAGAGAAATAGCTGAAATGTTTATTATTAAAAAATTAGACAACACTATTAACTCTCAAAAAGACACAGAGAATTTAAACAACATATACGATAGATTAATAAAGGTCGTTTAGTCGTTCTCAGTATCCCAAACATAGTGGTTGACACGTCAGTTTGACATTTCGATTTTTCTCTTTCTACTTTTTAACTATAACGCAGGTACATAATTCCGTTTATTTCATTTCTAACGTGACTATCATTATTTATAATATTGTTATTTTCACTTGATAAGGACCAAAACCATATGGTCGAAACGTCGTGATAGAACGATCAAACAATAAATTGCCAGTTTGGTCGTATAAACACTCGTGTATTTATTAATGTTACAAGAAACGAAATCTCATCGATTTATAAATACATCGTATTCATCAAGCATTAACGAATTGAAATTCAATCAAAATCTTTTGTATTTTCGGGCGATATTATGTAGAAAATTGAGAAACGACATCCGTGATCTTCCAATATATCTGATTATATACAAATTTATTTGAACAATTATTTAGCTTTCTCGTATGTATAAGCGCATTAATACTTATAACATTATATGATAAATATACATAAAAGATCACACTTAATTTAATTGCTATTTAGATAGGTTGTAGGAAGGAATGTTTTGAGTAATTCCCCGCAAAAATTAAGTTTTGGACGGCATTTATTTAGGAGATATAATAAATTAAAGTTTCACAGTTTTAATGCTTTTTTCCAATTATAAAGTAATTAGGAAAAATAAAGTTTGTGTACGTTGTATTTCTTGTATACATGAAAAAAGAGTTTGTTTAACATTTAGGGAATAAATACATGGTCATAGAGATTTTTTCAATAATTGGTTTTGTCTATTTCTTGTATCTATTTTTCCTATCTATTTCTCTCTCTCTAATTTATTAACAGCTTTTAACATGCGACAACATGAATTTTTGAATTTTGGCGAAAAATATTTATTGAATGTGTAGGAAGCGGAGCTCCTTTCCTCATCCTGAAAATATTCTAATTTAACACTATTTTTACTACCTAACTTTATTTTTAAAACTAATTAAGAAAATAAATTTGATTTAGGTTATAATTTTTTTTGGGATGGGAGTGTAGGGGGAGGGACGGAGCCTCTTCTCCTAAATGTTGTAAACAGTCTTTATCAATCAAAAAATAACAAATTAATACAGCATACATAAATTTTAATGTTAAACTTCAATTTGTTATATCTTCTAAATCAATGCCGCTCGCTACTTCATTCTTGCGGGGAACTCAGAATACTCTACACATATCTAAGTGATTAAATCGAAGAAGTATGATCTTTTATTTACTTATTATATTTATAATTAAATAAAAAAACGTGGAAATATAATTTTTAAACAAATTTTGTAATTATAGATATTTTATAATTATAAATATTTTTATCTTAAACTTTGATTGTCAACTATAATGTAGAAGATTTCAAGTTTGAATATTATGAGAAATAGGAATATCTCTTAAAGGATACTTAAATTTTTAACATTAAAGTTGTTTGATTTTTCCGATTTATTGCCGATCGATGGACAGATTTTTGGGATCGGATCTGGGTCTGACTATTGACATCTCTTTTTACTGGATCGCGTAAATGTTTCCAGAATTAATTGTATGATCAATCTTTGTATAATTTTTCGTGTTTTAAGATTGAAGTTCTGCTGAGAATTTAACCGGCGTTACTCCACGACGAATCAGAAGGGAAAAAAGCGAATCTTCTTTAGTTGAGATTCCTTTTGCCTTTCTCTCATTTTTTTTTTTTGCCTACGAAATCCGCGCCGGCACAAAAATAGAAACTGTCACTCGATAAATCGATACCGCCTTGCTGAGAGTACTGTTTGAGGAAACTGTGGATGTGTAATAAAGTATTATTTCCTCATTGTGCATCCGTGCACGTGTGAAAGTACAATCTACGTGAGCTGTAACAGAGCATCATGAGTGCTTCCGGCGCGATTCCTCTGATTCTGGCGAAGAAGGAGCAGATCGTCGAAGGCAAGTAACTGCTGTTGTTTCTTTTTTTTATTCTACGATAAGTTATTAACCCTTCAGGGAGAAGAAGGGACTATCGTGGAAACGATAGTCCCTTTATTCGACGAAGCTAATCTCGTTGGAAACGTCTTGTACGGATTATATTGTCAAAAGTTCATTATTTTATTATTATTATTATGATTATTAAGTTAATAGAATAATCCTTATGATATTAATAAATATTAATGCAAGTTTATCAAGGACATCTATCAATGTATCGATGTATGATTTATTCAGCAAAATCAATTTTGTCTAAATTTTTTATATTTGACAAATTCTCGAAAATCCGTCATTAATATATTTATCTAAGCGAGTGATAACCGATCAAAGTATTAATAAATATTGACGCAAGTCATTGATATGGCAATTTTTTCCCCCTTTTTTTTTATAGCTGTTTGTGTAGATGATGCGCGATAATAGCGTAATCTTGAAATTAATGATTAGATAATCCTAAGAGAGCGTGGTTATTATTACGCTCGCGTATATTTAACGTATGCAAATTCCGCATAATGCGGCGTGAAACGCTTTGTAATAGACGCGTGATCCTTGAGAGGAAAATAGACGGTCTTTAAATAGATTGAACACTAGATATAAATTTTGCATCGCGTTGCTGTTCATGAATTGTTTGTAGAAATAATCGATGCGGTGTGCTATGGTATGTTAATCGCGACTTAAAATATACCGAAAGAAAGGTCGAATCAATTAAATGCGAAGAAATTAAGTGCATGCTGAAGAAACAATAATCTAAATTGCACATTCTGTTTCGAAAAATCCTTTTCTATGTATTGTTCAGTTTTGAAATAATTTCCTCTTTTTTATAAGAAAATAGAGAACCAGAGAGAAAATGAATAATTAAATTCTCCGAAATATGTGAAAATTGGTAAAAAAAACTTTAAAGAAGATTTTACCATTGAAATAATTGCCATCGCAAGATCACTGGAGTTTCAAAAATTGATATCGAATCGGCACGGCGACGTAGAGGGATCCCTTAATTGCGTAATACGTTGATCGATGTATAGCGAGACGATTAATCGATCTATATCGGTGACGTGCGGGAGCGAGGCTTGTAATCGGTTTGACATTAATTGAATTTCCGGGACGATGCGTTTTTTCCATTATTTTTTTCCACGTAGCTCACGTGAATTTGGCACAAGAAGGTCGTTTTGCGTCGCCTCCTCGCGCGTCTTTATTGCACACCTGCAACGGAAAATCCCGCTCGCTCGCGATGATTGCTCTGTCTATTCTTATCCACCTGGATTTCTCGGTTTAGATCACGTGCACGTGATGCCAAGAATGGCGAATCCAAAGATAAGGATCAGCGATAGTGGATAAACGGGCTTATGAAGGAAGGAAATATTCGTCATTTCCTCTCTAACAATAAGATCAAACAGCCAAAATAATAACTTTGGCACAAGCTCTCCCGAGTAACGATAATAGTTCGAATGTTGATTTATCCACCGATCTATCTAATATTCAATATGCGAACGCGAAGATTTTCCACGTGGATGAATTCAAATATCCTTTATATATTTAACTCAATGGTTAAATATAGTATCTATTCGGTTTCAGGCAAACTTATATCACTGTTATATGAAATTTCATAAAAATATAGATTCTTAGAAATAAATTTTATTTTGCAGAAGTTTTTATTTTAAAATAATTATTAAATTTCTCGTTGAAAGAATTTAAAAATTTTAAATGCAGCTCTTTTAATAATTATGTCGTAATATGTTTAATTATTGTGCAGGTGTCTAATGTGCTAATAATGATAATATGCGTCATAAATCGATTTAATGCATCATAATATCGATTTTAGAACACGATTTTAAACTCAAAGATCAACGGTTATGTATGTATACAACAGATAACTAAGCTCTTATTGCGGATACTTCGCGGCCTAAGCTCGTTTACTACCTTACGTTTCGCGCTTGGATTGGAGGTCGGAGCCGGCATTGTACGAACAACGATATGTAAATGTGGGCCATCGGGAACAATAGCGGCGAATCCCCTTGGATTAACCCTATCCAGAAGTAACTGTCTGAATGATCTCTCGTGCGGAACAAGCGCCGTTTCGTCTTGCCGTTGAATTTTCAATTTGACCTCGTCGTTAATCTCGATTAATCTTTCAAATCCCTTAATAAGAAGTGTTGAAAGTTTTGTAAAAACCATAGTAGATACGTGCGAATGCTACGACCCACTTTTATCGCATCAAATTTTAACGATGGATTGATCCTTCGACGAATTTGTAATCGATTTTTCTTTTGCACATATTTGATGGCAAATTACTATCTCTCGCCACTATATAAAAATGTATATAAAAATGTTCGATGCGATGTTAAGTCACTCGACAAATTATTTAATTTATATGATATCGAGTGAATTATAGTATATAAATGTAAACGAACGATTGTTTCTAATATTATTTTGCTTGTAAGTTTTGACATAACAGAGTATATATTTTTCTAAGCACTCTTATATGCACTTTACGAACATTTGATGTTTTTCTTCTTCTCTTTTTTTACTTTCAATATTTTAATTAAAAGGATCTAGTCAAATGTTTCTTGAAAATTATTTAAATCAATTTTGAAAAATATATATACTAAATAATGTGCACAAAATTAATATTATATTTTTATTTTTTAAATATTTGTTATATAGTTTTTCATTTATCCTTATACTGTAACTTAGTATTGTTACTTAGTATTTTGCCGAGATGAGATGATTTTTCAAAGCGGGAATATCTTTTTTCTGACTTTTTTTATAATCAATCTACACTCAAAACAAACACGCAGTTCGAAAGTCAACTTGGATACTCGATTAAGCTTGTAATCGTTTGGTAGAGCGAGCAATAAAGTGTTGTTGAACGGCGAACATCGATATTTCAACAAAATAACGAGCTTGGACAGAGAGTCGATCGAGCTAACTGTAAACATGTCTTATCCGGATTCTCATAGTCTGCTTGGTCTCACGGTTACGCTACTTACAATCGAACGCGACAATGGATGTTAAACGGTACGACAGTTAACCTCTAAAGCGACGCTGTCACAATAGCGTCGTTGCACGATGTGTAAATGATTCTCTTTGCAATTTTAATCGCATTGCTGGATCAGTCTTTATTATTAAAAATTTGCATCATTAAACTTGATTTAATTTTTCTACTATTCAATTTTACTCAATATAGCGGATGTCAAAACTCAAATTTTTATACTATTGAGTCCGCCATATTGAATTTGACAATTTTGACATTGCATTCATATTTAATGACCTAAAAAATTCTTAAGTTTCAATGAACATAATTGACTACTATTTGGTAAATCATCAATGACTTAAGTCACAGCTAACTTTTATTTATTACTGCGGATATCTTATTAATCATAAACGATATCAAAAATTCCTTTTGAGGGTTGAAAGTCCTAACAACATATTTTATTTTGATTGCAATAAAAAACTTCTTCAGCACATCATCTAGTTATAATATAAAGTTTGTGAAAACAACCCTTATTTTTTGCAACTTTAATTGGAAATTTTTCAAAATTCTGACATGATGGAGCGATTTCAAAATCGGATTCGTGTTTAGCGTCCAAAAACTTATAAAAAAAACTAGTCCCGTTCCGATATTTAAAAATTTAAGACTATAATAGTAACTTATATTTGTGTTTCACAAATACTTTATATAATTCCAAAAAGATAGAAAGAAGAGACATAGTGAAAAAAAGATATTAATTACTATAATAAGTTCAAGTTAATTACTATTATAAGAAATATTTAATAGCATGATTTGATGATGCATTATGAATCAAGCCTCATCAAGAGCATCTTGCTTTTTCTTTTTTTGTCAAAATTTTCTAAATTCAGCTTTTTTCGAAAGATATGCGTTCACAGCTTAGCAAGCGCCTTTCCGCGCATTTTTCAACACAGTAGCAGCAATTTTCAAATTGATTTCGAAGACGCTCGACGTTACGCAATATGATGAGAAGGAAGGTTATTATGGAGGGTTTTTATCTTGTTGGAGAAATTCTCAACGACTCGTAAATATGATCGCGTAACTCGACAAATGAAAATCAATTGTCGTTGATACAAGAAATATATTTAAAAAAAGAATACAGCTTTTTAGTATTGTTTTACAGCGGGAATACGAATATAGATAAATAAATAGTGAAAGACAATTACGAAAATGAAAAGAATACGTTGAGAAGCAGATATTGATAGAACTCTGTAAATGATATTAAATTGCTTTTACTTATATTATAGAAATTCATAAATCGCTCGATTTTTTTCTGTTTAATAATAAAATAAAAAAAAAATAAATAAAGTAATTGCATGTGGAAAGAGTAACGAAATCGTTAGCAAAATTGTTGAACGCTTTGTATTCTATTTATAATTACCTTTCTTTTACGAGCGAAAATGAACATTTGTTTTCACGCAACTTTTCCTCTATGCGTCGTAAAAAGCGACGATAGAAATACAGTGAATATTTGTATGAAGCAATGACGAGCGTTTCAACCTTTTTTACTATCGCAATGGCAATCTTGAAGTCAGCAATTAGCGGTGCCATTACGAGGCGTTCAATCGTTAAACGGATCATGACATCCCTAGAGATATAACGAGTTTCGAATGTTCTCGTTACAACTCGATATCCTCTTCTGTATTTTATGTAGCTCTTACTTGAAGATCAGCCTTTAATTACAGTTTTTTCAAAAGTCGCGATTTTCTCAACGTTTATTTTTGAACGAAATTTATTGAAGTTGTAGAATTGATGCTCAGAATACATATCACATCTTGACGATTTTTTTCTGAAAAACGGAACGTTGAAAACGAGATCGTTAACGAACAAGTAAAGATTTGCTCGTGACACTCAAGATCTTGGCCTCGTTATATTGCAGCTTCGCAAGTTTCACGTGGGACTCGTGGGCGGAACGAAAGAAGTAGCCCGATGTGTACATAAAGAATGCAATCAAGGATGGTTCAGTAAAATAGCCATTTACGATTCTTGTTTAACGAAATATCTAAGCATGTCAAGTAGAAAGTAAAGATTATCTTGTCAAGGAAAAAGTCAAGATTGAATGAAACAAATATAGCAGCAATATTTTTATTTCGATAAAACGATCTAAAAAAAAAAGAAATAATTTTTTTCTATCTAAATATAAAAACAAATTGTGTATATAAAAAAATATTAAAGCAATTCCGAATGCATGTTCTCTGTCAACTTTCAACATTGATAACAGTTGAGCAATATAAGAGTGACAGATGTGCGCGGCGATTTATCTGCCGATTTAAAATCCGTGACAATTGTTTCTGATGGTAGAAAGAGACTGGACGAGACGACGGCGAGTAGAAATTAATTGAAAACGTAAATCCGTCGCATATACCTGTATGCTGGATATAGATCTGTGGAATGCATATATAAAGAGGAAAAAAGAAAGAGAGAGAGAGAGAGAAAAAGACAGAAGGGCAAAAGAGTGTATCAAGGTAATTCATGCCTTTGCTGCGTGGCACAAGGTCGAGGAAAATCGATAAAGCGTAGACAACTCGGTAACGATGTCGTGGAATGATAGCGACCGTCGTGTGACCGGCATGACATTCTTATTGCATCGCTTATCGCTGCGCGACGTTAAATAGCCTATGAAGAAAGACGCTATGGACGCCGTGCGACCATATCTAAAGTGCTTTCATTACGAAAATGCATTTGAAATTGTGTCGCAGGGAATTATTTTAGTTAAAAAATTATATTATACTATTTTTTTAATCGCGTCGATAAAAATGTATTGTGTAAACATAGGCCTGTAAATGCGTTCCCTTTACAAATTGCAAACCTTGAAAGAGTTTTACGCACAATTGGCGGAAAGGTTCTAACATTCACTTTAAATTATCGAGCACATAAACATTATTTGATATCATTTGCATATGAATGTAAGTCATAATTGCTCACAACGTATATTATGTATTAATTTAATTTTAAATAATTTTGATAAAAATAAAATTAATACGTATTTTTTTCATAAATAATTTTAGGCATTTTTTCCAAGAGAAATTATCGAAAGCCCTGTTTTTTATAACTGTAATATTTATGTTTGAAATATCTCGACATTTTTTAAAATGAATATTACAAATATTCTCAGAAAAATGAAAATTTGGGAGTTAAATGGCGAAAAATTTTGAAAATTATGGAATATTATAATATAAATCAAAAGCAACACGTAGCTCTTTAATCTGTCATCAGTTATAATATATATATATATATATATATATATATATATATATATATATATATATATACATCTTTCAATCATGGCAAGTTGCGAAGCGACTTTAATTAAAACCAATCTGAAATATGTTATCATTGTCATTAGCTTGCTTGAAGGATTATATTCCCAGAATGAAAGATTAAGTGAGCATGAGGGAGCAAAAAATACACCGCTGTTTGCCACGATTGGCGGTACATTCGTACCTGATTGGCCCAATTTGTCAATTTGCTCCCTCGACGAGAGGCGCCGGGATCAGTCCCGGCGCCGACCCGATTTTCAGAAGCGCATGCTGCGCCGGATATTGCCGGGATAATGGAACAGTCGAAGTATTAGTAGTGGACGCGCAAGGGGGAAATGTGTGCCGGCGAATTTTCATCGAAAACCGCCATTGATCTCGAGCCAGTTTTTCCGACATGCTCGAGAAATATGATCGGCACTCGATCGCATCTTTGAAGATTTATGCGCAGCAATGCGTTTATATACATATATATCAGGCTGATTTGAATTGCTCCTTTCAAATTGTCGAATTGGCAAAATATTCAGAACTATTTTGTCTGCGATCTTTTGATAAACATAATTCCTGGAGGCCTAAAGTCTATGAAAAAAAAAGAAAAAGGAAATGAGAAAAAAAGGCATAATATTTTTTTATAAATTAAATAAAGATTTGTTAGAAATAATTCAATTCAATTGAATTATTAAATAAACGAATTTTTATTAAAATAAGAAAATAATATTTTAGGTACTTTAGATGTATAGCATTGATGTGTAACTCTATGGAAAGCGATCTTCTTTAGAGATGAATGAAAATATATTATATAATCTTTTCTATGAATCGATAATACTCTTCTGGCATTTCTTTCTATTGTTTCAACTTTTCCTTCTTTTTTCCGATTATATTTCTTATTGTTCATTCAATGCCGCGGTTATTTTCATTGATCGTTCGTCGCTCATTATATATGCGATCGATGGCAGAGTAATCTTGGCACCGAATTTCCTCATGTGTTCAATATTTAATTTATTGTAAGTTCATTAATTTTTATGACACGGAACAAAATTCACATAATCCGCAAGGTGTATAAAAGATATACAGGAATGAGTATTAAGTAATAGGGACGTCATTTAAGAATTTCCGCATTTTTTAAATATCTAGAAAACAAGATCTAAAGGATGATCCTATAATAAGTGCGAAAAATTTTAGATGATTCTTTGTCGAAAATTTAGAGAAATTTTTCATATAAACATATACTCCTACATCCCTCTCTGAAAAAGTTACACTTCTCCAAAGGAGGAGGTGAAAATAAGGTCTTTTTATTTATTATAATTTTGTGTTGGTTTTGTTTCATTTTTCCAATATTTACTATAATTTTGTTTTACTTGCTTTATTTATTCTAAAATTCTTGTAGCTCGAACCCTATGCAATTTAGCACAGTGCTACATGATAATGTATTTTATTTAATTTTTTTTTTCTTGAAAACTATTGATTTTACGAAAAAACGATAAAAGAAATAAAAAAAGTTTCTAAATAAATCAAGTTTTCTAACGCATATTTTTAGATTGTCATTCCGTTAAATACTTCTAATAAAAAAATTGAATAGGGGTTGATAGTTTCATTCTCTTTTAAGAGAATGTTTTAATCCTCCCGTTGCGGGAAAATATAAAAAAATAAAAATATAAAAATATAAAAAAATATTAATGAATATTCTTTTTACTAGTAGAAAATGAGGAAATTTAATTTTTTTTATTTGTCCAAAATTTAAGAAAAAAATAAAAATCTAATTTTTATCTTTCCTTTGAAAGAGAGTAACTTCTCAGGGAGGGATATTAATAGAAGTATATGTTTATATGAAAGACCGCTCTTAATTTTTGACAAAGTCATCTTTTAAAATTTTTTGCACTTATTTAGAATCATTCTGTATAATAATCTGTATAATCAAAGGCTACTTTATTATTGTGCATAGGTTTCTTTATCTATAAGTTGACTTATATCCTCGACGCGTACATAACAATACTTGTTGAGGAAAAACTTATTTTTGATCCTTAAACAGCACCCGGGGGTCTAATTGGCATCCCGGCTCTTGTATTTCATGCTGTAATTGGGAAATAACTCTCTAGGATAGTATTGTGATTTCCTAATAATGCGCAAACTAAATATAGCACAAAAATACTGCATGCAAAGTTCACGGCATGTGTTCAGGAATTAACAATGTTATCTATTGTTCTTTCGATTATGATAACTAAATTGAAAAAGGAGAATAAACAGACGAAATTTAAAAATGATGAATGAAATGGATTTATCGAATATGTTTTAAGAATAATAAATTAGAATAATATATAAAAATAGAATAATATATTATTCTATTTTAATAATATATTATTAAATAATAATATATTATTAAAAAATAGATTAATATAAATATAGAATAATATATAAAAAAAAGAATATATAAAATAAAGAATATGCAATAAGAATGATAAATGTCAAACGAAAGTTGAAGAAAAAATAAATTATATTTTTTTTTATTAAAAAACATAATATGATTACCCACAACAATATCCTCGTAAATCTAAAAATGTTTCATCGGTACTGTAAAAAAGAAAAAAAGTTTCATTGGTAATATTTCATCGGTTCTTAATATCATTTTTGTATGTATTACATTATGCATGTAATAATAAAAAAATCATATAACTTATATATGTATATAATAATATATGATGTATATAATAATAAAAAAATGTATAATATATATAATAAAAAGTATGTAATAATATCATATTAATACTACATATACCAAATTTGAATAAAATATTTTTAAATGTTTTCCAGATTTTTGAAATTTTTATTTTTTTTTTGCACAATTTTGACACCCTGTGTTTTGAAAACAAAGCAGTTTAGGACACACTGTTTATAAGACCTCTTCTTTTTAAAATAAGCCAAGGAATATTCTCTTCAAGTTTGTGTACTTAGGTAACACCCTGTATATATAGGGTGGCTGACAATAATCGCCCGTAATATACAGATAGAAGGGAATAAACCAAGCAGAAAGTCCTTAAACATTGTTTTGTATAACGCTTAATAAAAAAATTATTATTGAATAAAGTCTGGCCAATCATCTGTGACAGTGAACGCACCACGCCAGGCGCGTGACTCACTTATATGCGTCCACTTATATGCTAAAGATCAGTAATAATTGGCCAGACTTTATTCAATAATAATTCTTTTATTAAGCGTTGTACAGAAAAATGGTTAAGGACTTTCCTGCTTGGTTTAATCCACTTTATCTGCACATTACGGGTAATTATTATCAGACACCCTGTACATTGATTAAAATTTTATAATTTCTTTTAACAAATGTGTGTGTGTGTGTGTGTGTGTGTGTGTGTGTGTGTGTGTGTGTGCGCGCGCGCGTATGTGTAATAAAATATACGATAAATATTTTTAAATATATACATACGATTTGTAAAAATAATATCTCCAAAATTGGACAATTTATTTTTTTAAGATAGAATTGCATGAAGAAGACACTATTTTCTCGATCCTTAATTTAGGGAAATTCTTCCCTACTGATCTTTCTGTTCCCCATTCGCACGCTCCAATTCTCTCTCCTTGGTTTGTCTCACACCATTGTTTTTCCTTATGTTCTATCGTCCAGGGACTCCACTGCCTGCCTTCGCTGTCTTCATTCGATTAATCGTTTATCTCTGCGAGCGTTGCGATTACAGTGATTGGTACAAAGCGTTTGGTGCGCGTGCGGAAAAGCAAAATGGGTGAATACCCCTTCATCCTTTGATCGCATCATTGCCTTTAGCCTTTTCTGATCTTCTCTACGTCATGTGCAAATTGACGTTCGCACGATCATGCTTGAATTACGTAAAATCTGCGTTCAGCATTAATTTTTGTTGAAAGCAGTTCTGATTCAACTCTAATTGGAAATGTCAAAAATTGGGTATTTTCCTTTAAATGTCAAATTCTCATCAGTTAGCTCGATCTCAATTTATCTTATTTGAAATATTGAATCTCCACTATATACAATATACTTGTACATCCTTTCTTTTTTGAAATAACTTTATATGAAGCAGGAAGATATTATCGTAAAATGTTTCTCTATCAAAGTATTTTTAGTTTTACCAGTATATTGAACGAAACTTATTGCAATACTTTTTTTTTTTTAACAGAACTATAGCTAAAATAGATGTATGTGTATGTGAAGTTGGCGTATCATTTCATGGAAACTCATAAATAATTAAAAGTTCTGGCTTTATTTTCAATAGTGCAGTAGCTCTAGAATTAGTTTAAACAAATTGTTCTATCCATTAAACCAATGGAAATGGCTTAGGACAGACTGAGATGCTAACTTCACACAGCATCTCATTTTTTCTCATCAGTAATTGTCAGTATTAAAAAGATGTATAGTTCTACACGAATTTTAAAAAGAGTTTTGCCTTTTAAAAGCAAAAAATATTAATTAAGATGAAATAAAAATAAGCGGATCCCTATATATATAAATCTAGAAATGAGATGCCGCTCGATTTCTGAGAGTTCTGCTTAGTCTAAAGCCGTTCCGATATAGTTCCAAACATATTAATGCATTTTTCAAAGAATTGTAATTGTTAGAAGCATTAGATATTTTTTAAATATTTTATTTTGTCTAAAAGAGGCGTATCTATGGATATCGAGGTGAAACGTCGATTTTCGAAGATTTTATTTATTCAAAAGCAGTTCTCATATAATTCTGGACATGTACATTGTCCTTTTAGAGAATTCTAATGATAAAAATAATTAGAAATTTTTTTAAATAATTATTTTGCCCCCAAAACGCATATTTTCGAGTAAATCGAGAATTATATATTTATATATTTTTGAAAAATTCTTTAATATATTCTTTAATTTATATATTTTTTAATATATACTTTTTATGAATTTTTTAAAAATTAGGTAAACCTTTATGTATAAAATATAGGATATATCTACTTTAACGCTGTTGTCTATCTCATGACATGACTCAAGTAAACACGTTCGAAATAATTAACAGCGCGTATAATTATTGTCGGCGTTTTATTTAGATCAGCGAGCTTTGATCGTTGTACAGCGATTAACGCGCGAAAAGCAGGAAGCATAATAGTCGGATATATTCTCATGAAAGCCGAAAATCGATAAGCGCAATTATAATAAGCGTTTGTCTCGGTATACGTCACAAATATCCATTGGTTGCATTCAAAGAATGCGTACCGGTCAATATTTATTACATCACTCTGAATCGAGTTTTCTTTGAAGACTAGCAATTATGGTTAATCGATTAATCAGCAGCAGATATACTGTAAAGAAAGCTGCAAAATATCTACTGATATCAATCCTTTAATTTAGTATACACGCACACACACACACACACGCGCGCGCGCGTGAAATAAAACAAAAAAGGTTTTAAAACTTAAAATCTTTACTTTTGAAAGGTCACTAATGTTTTTAAAGTTTTATATATAGAAAATTACGAGCTGAAAAAATGGGACATTTTTTCTCACTTTGTGTGTCTGTCACATGTCCAAAAAAATTATTTAAAAAAATACCGTCGGCGTTATCCAAAGCGTATCACGAGAAGAGCGAATTTTTCCAAATTTTGATGAAAAAAAAATTAAAAAGAATTTTTTTGTTTTGCCTGATACGCAGTAAAGATAACATAGTATCAGTACATTGAAAATCAATTTTTTTATCATCAATTATTTTCTATTATATCTTTTTTTTTCATTAAAATTAAGCAACTTCACAATTTCTCATATATTTTACTCCATAAAATCATAGTGGCCATATCATAAAAAAATTCTCATAGTTATTTCGCAAATTTTTTCAAATTCAATACTTCAAGTATTAAAAAAAGTAAAGAAAACATTTTTTTGTTGTTCTACACAATTGTTTTTGGGTTAAAATGAAAAAGAGGAAAATGCGAATTTTTCATTTTTATCCATTTGCATCATGTCTACATTAATTAAATTTATATATTTTATAAGAAAAAAACTAAAAAAAATTTTTTAGCAACTCAATATATCCGAAAAAAAATTACATCAGACATTCTAAATTTTTTTGACTTTTTCCTCAAATCTATCCTCATATTCGCCACTAGACATGTATTTTTCGGCGATGTCTTCGCGTCTTTGAAGTCGACTAAAATTATTCACGGACGGCTATTATCGACGTCCATCAAAATCATCGAGCGTCATTCAACATTAAAGCACGCTGGACGATTCGCACGCTTATTCCGTCAAATATTTAACTCTGTCATGGGAGAGAGGGCGGCATACCTTCTGTCGAATTTCGTGACATTCTTGGAACAACGCCGGGATCTCCACCGCGCGTGCATGAAAGATTAAACAATACTGATTTACGAGCACTCCTCGCGTTTCTATCAATTTAATATCACGCGAAAACCTTCTATCTTTTTCTCCTCGCTTAGGAAACACACCGAACAAGCGAAACGTTTCTCGCGCATCGTATTTCTTTATTGAATTATTCAGAGTAGCTTCGGCCTTTATCGTAATTGCATTTCCCTTTAGCTCCACGACGGTACACTGAATTAATTATAAATACAATTGGCAATATAAAGCGAATAAATAAATTCTCGCGTATAAATATTTTCTTTATATGGTATAGATATTTATATACATATACAGGATGAATAAAATTGAGAATCGTTTAACACAATTTATTTTCAATAATTAGAAAATTAAATTTATGTATATATGCTGGCTGCATTTTTTATTTTGAATTGATTAGATAACATATTTTCAGTTTCTTCAATAAATTTTATCACTCGAAACATATGGATTATCGTTTATATAATCACTTATTTCCGCTGATCGAAGAGAGTAGAGATATGTTGTAGGATTATGTTTAGAAGCACATCGGGCAATTACTTTATACCTCGCAGCATTACGTGATTGCAATTAATTTTCACTTAAGTTCGACTTCGCGTAATTGGAATGTTGAGTTCCATGTTGAATTGCTAGATTTACCAAGTAAGCCTTTGCACACACGATAATCGAAAAGCTGAAAGAGGAATTGTTTCGAAATATTATTTTCTTATATATTAAACCTTGAAGATATACGAACTTTTGAATTAAATGACAATTCCGAAATTGAAAATAATGGAACAATTAAGCTACCGAAATTATCTGGCTTATTTCTCTTTTATTTAATGAGATTAATACAAAGATTATACTCCCGCTCCTCTTCACACGCTTGTTTAAACATGACGCAATATTGTGGATAATTTGGGATGAATAATAATAATTCATTTTTAGGGCGTTGTCTTGCCCATCTGATTTCACGATGCGACTTCGTTTCTCTTTTAAATTTTCTGTGTGATTGCAATTATTTTATTTTATTATTCCTGAATTATATTCGTTAGTTTGGTATGTTATTTTCTCTTTTATTATTATGTTAATCTGAAAAAACATATCAGCGTGTACATAAATTAAGAAAGATCTTTACCGAGCTTGCATGACCTATAAGAAACAGCCAATTAATCCGTTTTATCGATCGTTTGAAACTGTTTACTGTCAACATTAATATCAAGTAACAACATGTCAACACAAAAGCATAATTGCGAATGTCATTTTTATTTTCCGAGTAGAAAATGGTCGTTAATAAAATGATTGTTAATGTGAAGTACAAGTTATACAGTATGCGCATAATTTTTGGAAAGTGCCTCGTTAATAAATAATTGAGAGAGAGAAAGAAAAAAAGAAAGAGCAGAAAAGGGAGGAAGGGGAGCGGGTATATATATATATATATATATATATATATATATATATATGTATATATATTGACATATGTTTAATCCGGACATAGAATTGTGTGAGGGAATTGTTTATATCGAATATAGGTAGTGACAAAAATTTACGTAAATATGCATAAAAGATCACCGGTTCTACATGGATTTACAATTTTCCATATAAATCGAGATTCAACTCAAATCTTTGTATTGATAAGTAATGTCTTATTTAATTTTTTGGTAAATATGCATAAAATGGAAAGTTGTAAATCCACGTGGAACCTCACTTTGCATTAAAAAGTATTTTAGTGGAGGTAGTGTATTCTGCCCTCTCCCCGTAAGGAGTGGACTCCACTATAAAAAAACAAGACACAGGTTTGCGTTGAACCCTACTTTGCGTGGAGTAACAATAAATAAAATTGTTTTTTTATTTTTTTCTTAAGGTCATAAACAGGCTATTACTACGTATAAAGACGATTGTTTTTAATGTCAGTTAATATCTAAGGTAATTCCTAAAGAAAAGTATTAAAATTGTGAAACTTTGATTTATTATATCTTCAAAATCAATGCAAATTTACGCTGCTGACTTCCACTTGATTCTTGCCGAGAATTACTCAGAACACTTCCCCCGACAACATATCTAAGTGCAATTAATAGTTGCGATAAATAAAATGCATAAAAGGTCACACCTCACCGATTTAATCGATTTAAATTTTATGCATTTTATTTATCGCAACTATTAATTGCAATGATATTAAAAAAGGATGTGTAAAATTTTTATAGTAATTTTTCGAAATAGAGAAAGAATTGAATGTTTATTAATACACACTTTTTTTTTTTCTTTGAAAGATTCTTTTTTCGAAGGTTCTTGTTTGGGATTGCGCTTATATGAATACACCTGCATTATGTAGGGATTCTATTTGATAAACATACATTTTCGAATTATATTGTGCATAATATCTGCTTAATCTATGGACGAATTGTGAGATTAAATGCATATATTGTCCTAATACTTGGATGGATATAGACCAGAGATGGAGTATATGACTCGAAGTCTCCTGATGCTCGCTTTTTATCTGTGAAAGAGCATCGAGACACACCGGGAACAAGCGATAAACCTTTTCATATGGATATGGTAATCTCCTTAAAATGTGGATCGCGCGCGCACGTCGTCGTCGTCGCGGGATCACCCTGCATCCGGGATATGTATCGGGTGCACCGCGAGGTAGTAAAGTATATATACATGGATTGGAGACGCAGACTCCGCTGTATCGATCTGCCGCTTAGAACAGAGACGCGAACAGCGGTCGAGCTGTCGCCGACGCAGACAGCCGACGGATCGAGCTATTTGCTATCTTTAGATGAGTAAATCCTTCAAACGAGTTATTTGACAGCGATTTACCCAAGAGATATCTTAACCGTATCGACAAAATGAACCACAGTTCCAAAGAATAGTCCACTTGAAAAATTACAACATTATGACATGTCATCTAGAATTCTTTGTGATATTTTTTGGAAAACAAAAAATGGAACGTTTTTAAATTATTATTATTTAATTTATTAAATAATAATTTATTTATTAATTTTATTATATTTATTTATTAATAATTTATTTATTAATTATTAAATAATAATTTATTTATTAATAATTTATATTATTAAATAATAATTTATTTAAATTATTATTTAATTAATAACTTTATATTAATTTAAAAACTGAATTAAACTTTATTAACTATTAAAGATTTAAAAAATCAATATGTGTTATAATCCTCATCGTATTGCGTTATCAAATTTAATAAAAAAGTGTCTGAATATTTCATGATTTCCGGATTTTAGTATTGATATGACGATGTAACACCGATACAACACGCGTCATATGTAGCTTTCATATTCTTTTTTTTTCTCGCGTCTAAATTATTTTCACGATGAAGTCGCACTTTTTTGAACGACGGCGAGAGTCGTGATTTTAATCAAGACATTCTGCGAATTCCATAGATTTTTGCTTGATGCTCTCGCTGTGTGTGGATCGTGACCTGTCGCGAATTATCCTGTTAATCGGTCAATTAGGATCATTGATTGGCGATGTGTGTCGGTTTTGCGGTCGAGCAGTACTACTGTTAATTAAGATTTCATTCCCACACGATACTACACGTTAATCGTATATTTGAATTATGCATTGTGCAATATTAGGTTGTATTACAGTTTGTTTGGTTATTACTGGCAATACTTATATTTTTCTCTCTCTTTTTCTCTCTCTTCTCCCTCTTTGCCCCCTCACTCCTCCCCCTCTCTCCCTTTCTTATACATATGTGTGTGTGTGTGCGTGCGTGCGTGCATGTGTGTGTGTCAGTGTGAAATAAATATCTTCAAAATTCATTTTAATAAATATGCACACAGGTTAATTTAGATAAAAATTAAGCGAATAATATATAATTTTTTTTAGACTATTATTTGTTGCAATTTTTTCAACATAAAATTAATAATTAAATATTAAATTTTATTTCCGTTGAATTTAATTAATATTTATCAAAAAGCGAAATTCTGTTATCTGTCGATACTATCGAGGCTTGGAATTTTATATCGTATAAAGAATTAATCAAAATTTCTGAATTTTAATTACTAAATAATATGTAAATAATTTTTGCTTTTAAATTATCTTCCTATTTCTTTCCATATAGAGAGACATTCTGCATAATGTATGCGATAGAATTGCGAATTTTAACGTCATTTGATTGATTCAACACTGTCCGTGCAAATTGCCGTGAGGGAATGCTTATTAAGGACCTCGGTGCCCGATAATCCGTCCCTTGCAATTTCCAGTCGATAATTCACCGTTCGACCTTGCACATTTAAGCGACACATGCGACGAACCGTGTGGCGGCAAAGTGACCGGCGATTATACTCACTGGTGTCATGGCATCGAAATTATGCGACCTTTTGACCATTTTTTAATCTTGCATTTTATTTAGTTTGCAACTATTATCAGATTTATCTCTTAACTATCTCTTAAAATTTAATGTAAAGTTGTATCAAAATTAAATCCATCAAATTGATTTGAAATTCAAAATTGTTTTCTCTAAGAAATGTGATTATTTTTTTAGATTGTTAGGTTAGGTTAGGTAAGGTAAGGTAAGGTTAGGTTAGGTTAGGTTAGGTTAGATTGTTAAATTTTCTGTAATTTTTAAACTTACTACAAAAAATTAGAAAAGCGGATAAAAATGCTAAAAATGATAAAAAAGGTAACACACCACCAATTTTATCGCCACTTAAATATGTTGTAAGGAAGGTTCTTCTAATTATAAGTAATTCCCAGCAAGAGAGAAATTTGTAGGGAACGACATTAGTTTAGGAAATATAACAAATTAAAGTTTTACAATTTTTTCTATTATAAAATAAGAAAAATTGAGGTTTGTTTACGTTATATTTGTGTAGAGCAGAGTGGAAAAAGTGTTTGTTTACGGGGTAGGTACACACTCATGGTTATTTTATCAATAATTTAATCTATTTTTCACGATTCACTAAAAGCGATTATACGAATTTCTAAATCTTGTTGAGGACAGGAAGGATAAATTAATAAAATAAAACTAAAATTTGATTTAAGTTAGATTATATCTTCCGGAAGTGAAGCTTCTCAGTAAGGAACGGAACCACTGCATCCACGCATACTTTCCCATCCACACAACAATTGTAGGATGAACCTCGCTTCACGTTATAAAGTATATGCGTGGACACAGTGAGTTTTACTCCCCTCTCCCCTCGTCCTCCTAGGAGGTTCCACTTCCGAAAAATATAATCTAATCCAAACCTACTTCTAGTTTAAAATTAAAATTTATGTTTCTGCTTATACTTATATTAATGCTTCATAACTTTTGAACGGATCATGACCGCCACTTTTTTCCATAATTACCAACAATATTTCAAATAAACACATTAATAAGAGAGAGATACTAATCCCTCATCGTCCTATTTTATCAATATAACAACACAGGGGAAGGGAAGCTGTTATTTTTTTCAACAAATTCATTTTCTACGCTTCAAAATATATAAAATATGTGAGTTTCCAAAAACTTTGAAAGGCTTTTATATTGAAGATTTACTCTGAAAATAGGTTGAGTTGGATTAGGTTAAATTTTGTTCCGGGAGGGGGCGTAGGGGAAAGGATAGAGCCTCTTCACCGTCTACGCGCAGATATCACATAAATAGTTAGTTTTTTTTTCAATGAAAAGATAACAATTTATACAGTATACTTTAATATCAAACTTTAATTTATTATATCTCCAATGCTCCACAAATTTCTTGCGGGGAATTATTCAAAAAAACTTTCCCTACAATATGTTCAAGTGGCGATAAAATCGATGGTGTGTTACCTTTTATGCAGTTTTAAAAATTGTAATATGTTAACGAGAAAAAAAGAGAGAAAAGGAGAGAGAAAGAGAGAGAGAGAATTTTATGTAAATGTTATAAGTATTTTTTGAAAAAGTTGCTTTTTTTCAGAAATTTTGCTTATTGCATGAAAATTGAATTCTTCCCGAAACTTAATTTTTGATACTTAATTATTTGTGTGAAATCAGCAATCAACTGAACAAGTAAATCTTCGTAAATCCGCAATGAATTTTTTTAAACATTAATCTCCAATATAGCTAAAGCACTTTGATACTTTCAAGATAAATATCGACTTATTTAAAACAATCTATAAACGAAATTTATCTTGATGATATAAGCATATATTTTCTAATCGTTTAAAGCCGTATTCAGTTTTCTGTCCACATTAATCTCAGCGAACTACGAACTTGTATTAATCTTTATATCTACCGACATGTTTATCCTGTCGTCTTATACATCTCTTTACGGGTGAATGGCTTGAACATATTGTATATTAACGATGCAGATCGAGAGCTAGGAGCGGCCGTCAGTGTCATTGTTGTTTATCTTCGGGATGCAATGTGCACGCATATGTATGTATATATATATATATATATATATATATATATATATATATATATGTATGTATGTATGAATACGTATCCAACGTATATATTTTTGACCCAGATAAGGCAAGGAGAAGACGATGCGATTCTTATACCGTGTTCATAACCGCAGGGCACTACTTACGATGTTGAACTTAATGGAGCTTGAATATATGAAGATGAGGACGGTCTCTCGGAGAGCTCGAGGCGATTTTCCGGAATTTTCACCAATTTTGCCAATCGATCTAAAAATCATCGCATTAATTCTTATCCGATATAATGAAAAAAACGATGTGTATCAAACTTCAGATTTCATTAAAATTCTAGTCAGAATGTAATGTCCAAGCTTTCCTGTGACTACTGCGCACAATATTGCACGAATATGCTGACGTTTAAAATTAATGAAAGCTATGAAATTTAAAATTTATAACTAAAATTAAAGCTAGAAACGGAAACTAAAAATTTTTAAAATTTATTGCAAACTTTTTTTTGTCATCAAAGGAATGTATATCAAAGAAATTTACATAAAAAAATATATTTTGTTTTATTTTGTTGTTTTATTTTAGTTTTGATGTGAATGTAACGAATATCTTATTATTGGACAAATGATGACACAGATTACTTGTTGAAAAACAATTAAAACATAATGCATTTTATTACTATATTGGTTTTTAATAAATTATCTAAATTTAAAAAAAAGTTATTACATTTTTAAGCAATTTTCTTTATTCCTAATAAAGAAATTCAAAATAATATTTTGTCATGCTGATGAATATACTACTTTTCATGTCTCTTCTTTAAAATGCCAACTTAAAGTGGTGAAAATATAGTCCACTTTAAAGATTATGAAAGTAATGTTTTTGAAAAATAACATGAATACACATTATCGGAAATAAGAAAGATTTTCCTACGAAAAATTTAGCAATTTTAAGCGCGTGAGAATAAAATGAAAAAGGATTTTTATCTCAATAACTTCCGATACAAAGAAAAATGCTTCGCTCTTCGCGTTTCTATACTGCTAAGTGTTTAAATAAATAGAGCTTACACAGAAACCCTTTCGGAATAGGGGTTAACTCTTACACTCGACACGTGGTTTGCGCGGCAAGTGAGAAGATGACACGAGAAGGGCGAAGAGGTGAAACGAGCGACGAGCTCACCCGCGCGCGCGAGGCGAAAAGTAGGGCAGTGGGTGAGCGCGCGCAACGCGCACCCTTCACGCTTGCGTAACGTAACGCTATTCTGGCTTTTACGTCATCGTTCACCCGGGGATGACGTCATTCAGCCCGTCGACGGTCCGGCATCTCCCCTGCTTATGCTTCAGCCAGCATAAATCCGTCTTGTTCACCTTTTACCTTCTTTTAATGACAGCGAGGCATCTTTCTCTGTCAGAGAGAGGGTCCAAGAGAGGGTTAGTTAAGTCACCTAGAAAGTATGATTTTTTTATAGATCGCGAAAATTTATTCAGGATAAACGTGATAAGAGCATGAAAGATAAATCCAGAGAAGCTGTAGATCGAAGTCGAAAAAAGGAACATTCTTAAAGTTAACTCCGCACTTCTCTTCTCATTTTTTTTTCTATTTAAATACTATAGCTATGTTTGACGCAGCCTGAAGTTTTTCTTCATTTGTTTCGATAACATTGAATTTCAAATATCTCTGTAATTGCTTCTCAAATTGAAGTTCTGTTAGAGAAAAATCCATTTAAAATTATATAGAAAAATAATATTTATATTTTTAATAATTATTTATATTTTTATTTCTGATTTTTTATAATACTTTTTAAAGATTTCCCTTGCTTATAATAAAAAAAAAAATTTAGAATGATTAAAGAATTCATAAATGATAAAAATCGTAAACTTTATTAAATCGAAAAAAAAAAAATAAAAATTTTTCAGTCGCTTTTTTTATTCATTATCTATTATTTAAATAAACTCACGATTTATGTGGCGCACTAACGTACGATAATTGGCATTTTTATATTCGTTTTTTGTATTTGACAAAAATCAAACAGCCAGCACTATGGAGGCAAGAGTTCTGTTCACGTAATACGTATTCCAAAGACTTTGCCCTACATTCCTCTCGTTATAATCCCGAATACACCTCAGCAAGATTACGCCACATATGAGCATCGTAAAGAGTGGCCGACGAGGTTACGCCTCTCGTGGTTAAGTTATAGCCATCTCTCTTTCTCTCTCTAACAATCGTAATATAGATTTTCTCTTTTTATTTTTCACAAGCTCGAAAATAAAATTTTGAGTGACTTTCACGTCCAATTTCCTGCCTGTTTCAATTCTATGTACAAAAATAATTCTTTTATTTGAAATTTATTATTGCAAGGATCATATATCTAGATTATTCCTGACAGAAATGATTCTGTGTGTCAGAAAGAAAATCCTCCAAGACTGTGATCGAAATTTGATGCTTTTCTTAATTTATTATATATCTTGGAAAAATGCAACTATATATGCATACGATTAAACTTTCATAAAATTTTGAATCTATTTTTCATATATGCAATAAAATATAATATATTGTATATATATATATATATATATATATATATATATATATATATATAATATGATGATTTTATTAATAACATCATTAGAAATCGAGCACATTGTATAGCAGATTTAGAAGCGACAAATAATTAGCTGCTTAAAGATAATGACATGGTGAGATACAGTTCATGTGGAACATCAATTTAAGTGGAGTAAACTTTAAATAGACGTCCATAGTTTACGGGCGAATTAATTCCTGCGCGCATTTCACTTAGCAAAATTACTCGACTAGAGTTGCACACAGATTTCCTTCATCGATCTATCTGCCTCTCTCCTCCTTTCTCTCTTTCGGAATAGTTTCTCAGGAATGCAAATTGAACGCAAAATGACTGAAAATTAACAGGATACGAACTTGATATTAAATTAATTATCTGATTTAATATTCGTGATACGCATACGCAGCATTATAATATAATATGTATGTTGCCCATTGTATAGGAATTAATTTATTTTATCACGTATCATAATTATTTACGCATGATGCGAGTAACATAAACTAATTTGAATATAACACGGGGAAATTGACATTGATTCTTTATTCGATTGCAAATATATACGATGTCGAGAATATACGCGGAATATGTGTAATTAAATATGATATATTATTCAATTTTTTCTTTGATGTAAATAATTCTATGTCGCTACGCAATACGCATTTCGTGTAATAGATATTATTAATTCATATCGTTACGCATTACTCTCATGCAATAACAATGGAACCGATAATTACAATATTGCATGTTCGTTGGTAGAGCGAATTTTTAATTTTCCCTCGACGCGGTCAGACTGTCCATAATCGAATTAGTTCGTTCCACGTGCTCTGCAAACTCCTGTCGAAAATTACGAAGGTCCGCTGCAACTCAGTCAACGTTTCCCGATATAGGTACACCGCATGTTGTATCGATCGCAGGCGACCATCGCTATTCTGCAAAACTGTGGCTATTTGCGATAGAGATTTCCCATATAATTTGAGTCGCGTCTCTTTTATTGTTTTATCTTTTTATATATATAATAAAGATATAATATATCATAAGATATTTATTATATTATAGGATGTTCTAGACTTATTGCATCACTCACTAATGGCAGATTCTTCAGATCGTTTGGAAACGATTTTTACTCAGCGAAAATGTTGAGAGGTCATTATTTCTTGCAAGTTTCCAATTTTTTTTATCATATATTTTTGTAACTAAAGTTTGTAACTAAACTTAAATTATAATTCTCTCTCTCTCTCTCTCTCTCTCTCTCTCTCTTTTAAAGTAAACTCTATCTGAAATTAACTAAAGAATGTTGTTTTAATTCTATAAAGTTTATTTGCAAAAGCCCTCTTTTTGGAATCGTTTGTAACATGAAAATTATTGATGTCTCGACATTTTTGTTCAGGAAAACTTATCTTCAAATGATGTCAAGAATCTGCTATGAGCAGGTAGTACGGTAGGTCTGAGACACTCTGTATATATATATATATATATATATATATATATATATATATATAGATATTTTTTTTAATATACTAGCTGTTGATAGTCGCTATACCGCGGCTTTGCGTGGACTAAACTGTCAGATGTAAGAAAAAAGAGTATTAAGTTTTTTTAATGATATCCATATTTTAAGAACTACTGACGTTAGGAGCAAAAAATTTGGCACATAAACTTTATAATGAAGAATTAAAATGTCAATTTTTACTTTTCTAATATCTTCGGTCTTTAAGATATAGGTATCGTTATAGAAAAATTCAATCCCCATTTCCCCCCCCTCCCCCTTTGAGACAGAATTTCCAAAAATCCTTCCTTAGTGAGAACCTACGTCATAAAAACAATGTATCTTCCAAATTTCACATTTCTAGATTAAACGGTTTGAGTTGGGCGATGAGTCAGTCAGGACTTCTTTCTTTTATATATATAGATAATAAAAATAAAGATTGTGTGTGTCGTAAACTTATTAATAAATTGTCAGTTGTAAAATTTAAATGTGAATAAAAGATAGGAGGGATTTAACATACTCTTTTATATTTATTTTGATTTATGAAAATTTAGGAAAAAAACTTTTGAAGATGAATAAAAATATCTATTCCTGCATTCAATTTTTTTTTTTTTTTCAAAGTAGTTTACATGAAACTAGGCAGTACAAATAAAAGATTTTAGCAATACAAAAAAGTTCAATACGAGTTATTAAATTAAATTGTTATATTTTTCTTTAGTATAACATACAAAATCAGAAATAAAAAGAGATACGGAAAAAGTCGAAACTTTTATTCGGATCACGATGCAATTGATGGTTCGGAGTTCGGAGTGAATCTTTATATGACTTCAATACGATTTATCATCTTTACGATAATTTGACGAGAAGTTTTGAAAAACGAACAAAACTTTACCATCGGCTTCATTATCGTGCTCCAGTGTTCTTTTATCGTGGCGGCTATGCTACGAGAGGTGCGCAAAAGTCAATAATAACATTTTTATGATTGCACTACGCGAGAAATGTGTCCTTTCTCTCTCTCTCTCTCTCTCTTGCTTTGTCTTTCTATTTTTTCTTTTCATCTTTTTTTTTTGAAAGTACACCATTTATCAACGTATGCACATTTGGCCTATATAACTCCACCTTAATTAAACCAGCAGATATGAAATTCGCAATTCTCTCTCTCTCTCTCTCGCTCTCTCTCTCTCTCTCTCTCTCTTTCTTCCTCCCTTTCTCCCTCTCTCCTTTCTTCTCTCTCTCTGTCTCTCTTTCTCTTTCTTTTTTCTCTTGACTGAACGACCGCGAATTTACTTGCCATGCAAATTTTAACAGCACCGAAGCACCGTTGTATGCGAGTCAAATTTGCCGATTTGTGTTTGTGCATACGCCGAAAAATTAAATTGCTATTGCATTATAAAGTCAACAATTATCTCACTACCCTCGAATCCATCCGCGTGTTTTTCCCTAATGTAATTGTTTTATGGGTGTCACATTATCATAGTTACACCATTATTCTCTTAATATAAATATAAATATAAAATATAAATATAATAAATATAAAATAAATAATAATAAATATAAAAAAATTGCCCCGGATCTTCCTTTATCATTATCAATCTTATCCATCAATTTGAGAAAACAAAGCCCTACTTACTGTTCTTTAGTAATTTAATTTATAAAATTAGACTTAACGCATTTAGTCTAACATTGCTTATTTCTGTTAATTAATTTTAAATCTCTTTCTCTCTCTCTCTCTCTCTTAATTTTTCTTTTAATACTTTTTTTATAAACAATGACTTTAAATATCCTTGTAATGACGTATAACTTCTCCAACGATGTAAGTTTATCGTAAGTAGAATGTATACGCGAGAATCAGACGGTCGAATCGTGTCCATACAAATGACTTAATTCTACTGTTTCGCAAGAAAGTTATGCTAATTCGTCGGCAGTCAATGGATGTTTCTCAATGCAAGTCAAATTTGTTAGAACCCCTAGGCAGTCTTGATTATTCCTGAATTTTCGTTATTCGCTGGAATTTTCGCGCCTGACGAATCGACTCGCTGATTACGGTAAGGAGAAAAGAAAAAGAAGGCTATCTTGAAAATCCAAAATTCAACGATATAGCCGATAATATCTGGGAAAAAGATCAACGTTATAGCACAATGAAATTACAGAGTGCTGAATTTTCTTCACTACGTCAAACAGTACATATAAAACCAAGTATTACTTGGAAAAGTTTCCCCAGCATAAAATCATTTTAATAAATTTCCATTGTCATGTGCATATGTATGTGTGTATATGTATTATTCTTTATATCTCATTATATGTGACAACAAAAAGCGTTATTTATTCGAAATCAAAATACAATGAAAATAATGTATTTTGTCACTCCATCTTGGAGTGTATGTGTATATTTAATTAATTTTCTTTTTTAATGGAAAGAAATTTTATTTTAAACAGAAAAAATTTGAAAAGATATATACAGGGTGTCCTATTTTAAAAGTTCCACCCTCATAACTTTTCAGGATCAACGTTTGAAGGAAAACGACTCGGATAAAAGTTGTAGGGAACAAAGGGGGCTATCTAATAGTGACCCTGGATTTGATAAAGGTTATTTGAAGGTCAACTTCCGTTTTTCAAATGTTGGAAATCTCCATTTTTTATTGCATATTCTTGTAGTTTATCTCGAGAGATTTTCAAAACGTTATAATAAAATATTTTTTCATTAAGAATTTTTTGAGTTATTTTCTATCTTAATCTGACATATTTTAGTATAAAATATAAAATATCTTAAAAATTATTTAGTGTTCGATAATTGTATCGTAATACTTTTATGTACAGAATAATACTGTACTTGTCCTGAAAATGTTTGCATAGTAAAAAATCCAAGCTATCCAACATTATTTAGAATGCGAGAGTGTAAGCTCTCTCTTTCTTCTTTCTTTCAGCATTTCCTCACATTCAGTGCATATCTGCACTTGCGATAAATTCACGAACGATGCATTGCGTAAATGGAGCGACTGCAAGCAGCTCTCTGTGAGCTATCACCTGGGCTTCTAATTCTTCCTTTTTTACGTCGCGAAGCCTAGTTAAAGCTTTTGGCGTTTGGATCTAAGGTCGGGCTTTAAGCTTCGATTTATGTGTACGTTTTGTAGGTGTGAACGTAAATAGCCGACGTTGCGAGAAAAATAACGATAGCATTGAGCCGTTCTTTCTTTCTCATGCACGCTTGAATGATTGGCCGAAAAAAAAAGGAAGCAGAGAGCGCCTTGCGTTCAACGATTAACGTTCGGAGGAATCGGGCGAGTGAACGGGCGGAAGGTGATTTATTATGTTACAATTGTGATGTGCGTGTTTTTCTCTTGCGCAATAATTTTCGCGCTTTTCATTGCTGATATCTCTCCGTTTTTATATTTCGCCGTTCGTTTTATATGTCGCGCGAGACAGATGAATTTATTACTTGGCGGTTTACACAGTTTGCGGATTTATGCAAGCGCTGAGCGACACAGTGCAAAGTGAAATTTAACGACGAATTAAATTGTCTTTTTTTTAAGTTATTCTCTCTGTTTTAAACCAGATCGCTAAAGGTGTCATTTTCATTCGATGTTTACTATTCTTTTTTTTCGAGATATGAAACCGTGACCCGCTTTTGCATCTCGCACGCATTCAAATTCGATCCGCCGCGAATGTCCAGCGAAAAAACTCTGTGCCCTCTGGAAGGGCCGCTTCAGCGATATCGAGAAGGTCTGTATAATGGTTCAGCGAGATAACATGGGCAAAAGGGGAAGAGGATGGCCGGTAAAAGTCTCCCATCTTATAGAAAAGAGGGAATAAGAGGAAAAGCGGAGTAACGAACGGGAGAGAGAAAGAGAGATAGCATTTTCGAAGCGGCGAGATGAGATAAAATGAGAATGGAGACGATGAAGATGAAGAGAAGGGAGAGACGTGGATTGCGGAAGAGAGACCGAGAGGGCATCCGCAGAACGGATAGACGGATGGAGGGACAGGAGGAGATCGCATGGGGTAAGCGAGAGGAACATCCCCGGGGCGCGCAGGCGCCGTGTGAGGATGAAAAGCGGGTGAGAGCTGCTCACTACGCCCGGGACGCCTCGCGGTCCTTTCCGCGAGAGGAAGCAAGAGGGCAAAGGGAGAACGCGCATCGAGATGAAACGGGACGGAATGTACACTGTGGTCGCAACCAGGAGCGGGAGGAGAGAAGAAAGATCGCCGAGAAGAGAGGGCGTGAAAGCGTGCGCGCGCGATGGTGGGACGCGGGGCGGAGGAGGAGAGGAGTCCCTGGAAAAGCCGGGGAGAGAACGTTTCGCCGCCGCCACCGACCCCCTCGTATCAGTAGCGCGCGCGCGGCAGTCGATGTTTTCCGCGAGGAAAAGCCGCTGTCGTGCGAGAGTCAGTATCGGGCAATCGTTGCACGTTGAAGCGATCAGCGTGTAGAGAGGAAGATTGGGAAGAAAAGCGAGAGAAAGAGAAACAAGGAGAAGGAATGAGGCTGGGAGCGGGCGCCAAGTGAGAGAGACGGAGGGAAATTTGGTTCAGGAAGAGAGACGCGCAAGGGTGGTGACCCGTGACTTCGCAACGCGCCGGAAAAGCAGCCAGTCCGTTCGACACACGGATTGTACCACTGCTCCGCGCGTAATTCAGTAGCGACGGTCCGCGCTCTAGTCAGCCGTGGCAAAGTAGCTACGCTCCGCGCTCTAGTCAGACGTGCGCCCTGCGCTCTCGCACGTCGTTCTTCTGTGTGTCTCTGATTTCGCCGACGTCGTTTCGCTTTCCAGGATTACGTTGCAACGACGATTATCCCGTGACGATCAATCACCACAGCAGTCTTTGAGTGTGCCTGGGTGTTTTCGGATCTGTCGATCGCTTTTCCTAGAGTCTTAGACGATTAATACAGAATCAGAACGAAATATCGACAAGTGAATCTTGATCATATGTGCGTATGAGCGTATGTGTATGTTTATCTGTGTGTAACAAGATTGCGATCGTCGCGATATATATCGGTGAAGTATTTTTCATTGGTGGCAACCGCGACCGACCGACCGACCGACCGACCGACCGACCGATCGATCGAACGTACGTACGCCAGCGCGCGTGAATCCAGCCGAAACCAGTGATCTCGTGACCTTGTGACACCGCCTGGGGGGAGGGAGAAATGCACCCACTGAGAGACTGAGAGCACCCGCCTCGCGGTCGTACACCGATCTCGACACCGTGTCGCGCGCCGCGCATCGGCTCCTCCCAAACCGCGAGACGGTTGGCGAACAGGATCGAGGCGGAAAGTAAGATCCGCGCGGAGTGCGACGAGTCATCTCGTGCATTTCGATCGATGCACGTTTTAGAAAATCGAGATCGATCTTGAATTTTCCTGCGTCGCGTCTACGGGATTTCCACCTTGATAGCATAACTAGTACGATCGATTCAGCGAGATACTCGAGAGAAAGCCCCCGCCGGTCGTAGCAATGATCTTGCGATCTTCGTTAAATCGTCAATTGTTGTTGCTTGCGAGGAAATAAATCGATAAATTTCTCTTTTCTTTCGCTTCTCGCCAAGAACTTACGAGATTCAAAACGATCATCGATTTTGGGATTTCGAAAAAAAGTCAGTGGCCCCATCCTACGCATAAGTCAAAGTAAAAATGTGTTTTATTTAAAGTCCGTATTAAAGTGATTGATTTAGATAAAAAAAAAAAATCGAAAAGAAGAGATATTTCTTAGGAAAAGAAGGACCAGGCGCCGATCGGAAGAAATCCTGCGATCGAAGAAGCGTGCACGGCACTGAGCTTTGGCTAGCAGTTAAAAGAGGGGGCTTCGTGTTTGCCACCTCTCGCCGGTGGAAAATCGAAGACATATCGAAACTACCATGAGCGAGGGCACGCAGACCAAGATCGTCGTGCCCGACGGTTCGCCAGCGCGTCCGCAAACTGGTACGCTCTTGTCGCCGTCATACTTTTCCAACCTTTCGCTTAATTCCACTCCAGTTCTCATCTACTCAGTTTTTGCGTACGCAAAATACATACCGAAAATATGATTGTTCGGAAGAAATACAGTTTCGATAATGATATTCGGAAAAATATCTCTCTCTTGTTATACAAGTTATATGTAAGCGATATAATACAACGCATTTTATTATTATTTATGCAAATTTATTATTCATAGAAGAAATTTAATAAGAAATTTATTGTTCGTAGAAAATAAAAATTGGAAGTATTAATTAACTTTATGTCATTAATTAACACATAAAGTTATTATTAGTAACTTTGATTGAATGCATCTTAAACTAAAAATTGCTAAAACTTAAATATTTTTGTCAAGGAATGATTATGAAAATTATACATATAAGTCTAATGAATTATTAAATTTTAAACAAAAATTAGTAAACACATTAATTATTCCTTTCTCCTTAAAGATTTTGTCAATTTTCTGCAAGCTTTCGCAAATTAATGGCCGCTACTTTGCGCTGAAGAGCGCTCGCAACAAAATGTGAGCGTTGAGAGAATCATAATTGCGGGATTTTCGCGACATTTTAAAGAGAAACTTTCTCTTTTTGTTATCCGAGCGGGTGGCGAGGAACGTTTGTCTTATTCTGTCTCGCCGTTAATTGACTCAAGGTCATCCTTTTTTAGTCCGATACTAATTCAATTAAGCACAAGGTCGCGAGGTGAATCGATAGTGCACACGAGAGACAGAGTGGAGGCGCGTATATACAATCACGAAGTATTCCCGTGTGTTTTTAATGCCAATAACTTCCTATAGATCCGATTGTTCGATATATAATAAAGTGAAGCTGTACGCTTTCATTATCTTTACCTACTGTCCAGTGTCAATCCGCACATATAAAACTAATCAGATTTACAATTTTATGTACAGTTGGTGCGCTGTGAAATGATAGACACACTTATACTCTCTCTTTTTCTTTTTTCCTCTCTTTTTCTCTCCATTAAGTGAAGATACTCTTCATAGATTTCTATATAAAATAGAGGTAGTTACATTAAAACATTAAATATACTGTGTATTAATAGATCTGAAAAACAGAAATCTCTTATATTAACCTTTTGGAGTAATTATTATTATTTATTGTTATTTATACATGTCACAAAACATCTGCATCATGCGTTTAAATTAAACATTTGTATTGTTTAAAAAATTCTCATTTCTAGATAAATGAAGAACTTGATTATCTAGTTTTTTGTGTAATTTGAAACACAAGAATTTCGAATTTTTAATCAAAAATCGATTAAATCGAATCTGAATTTTCTAGATAAGAAAAAATTTAATTCTAAATTTATCAAACATATAAAACAATTCCTCCTTTGTTATATTGAGCAGTCGTGAATAAAAAGAAATTAACTTGGAATAAGTCCAACCAGGCAAGTTTAAATTCTACTTCAGAGATTATTTTATACTAATTCATATATCAGGCATCTAAAAATTTTTGCAAAGACTGATTTTTATTTTATAGTCGGAAATTTTAAAATGTGATCTAAATTTTACATTTAATTTGAATTCTCTGTATGTATAAGAGAAGATAGGTAAAACCGGGTACTTTTTTGGATTTGTCTTTTTACAAAAATTTAGAGAATAAAAAAAATGCTGACCGTTAGTAATCTTCAGTAGACCTTAAACTATAAGAAAATGAGGTTAACTACTTAAAAAAAAAAATATTTACCAAGAATAACAGGATTTTTGGGGAAAATCAAAAATACCCGGTTTTGCCCTATCGGTAAAACCGGGTATCCATTTGAAAACATGTAAAACATCCGTGCAATTACAAAATCTAGATTTATTTTAATTAAGATATAATATAAAGATTTATTTTATTGACAAAAATCACAAATAAAGATATCCTCTTGTTCTACACTGCTGCAGAACTTTCTTATTTAATTTTTTAACTTTAGGAGTCTGAAAAAACTTTTTCTTTTAATGGTTTCTTTTTTTTTAGTGATAGTTTTTGTTTTCAATTACTTTTTGTAGGAAGACAAAGTCAGGATAACAGTTTTTCCTTTTTTCATTACATGAGCTGTGTAGGTACCCGGTTTTGCTCCAATGCGAGGAAAATAACAAACAAGGCGGTCTTCCGGTACACAAGGTGATGATCAAAACTAGGATGATATTCTCTAATATCTACAAAATGCAATGCTGCATTTACCAAAGCAAATGCTCTGTGTAGAAAAAATCTATAACGATTCGATTGTTGCCCCGATATCCATCTTTTTTGGCTTGAAAATTTTGAATTTCTTGCTAAAAAGAAATATTGCGTGTACGGTTTATCTCAAAATAATGATGGCATCACTCTACAATAATAACAACACCAGTTAGCCAAAAATAGTCGCACTTATCAGGAGGAAGAACAGACGTACCCGGTTTGACTCAACTTTTCCCTTTACTATTTTTCAAAGTGTAATCTCTGCTTTTATATTGTCGTACCAGGATAAAAAATATCTTATGTTCTAAGTTGCGCGATTAAAATAATCTTAATCTCCTAATACAGATTAATATTAACAACGCAAGAAATTGACAAGAAATTGGACTGAAGTTTGAAAGCTTTAAAGATTCATCAGTTTCCTCGACAAAGTCAAGTTTAAGATTTCGTCAACATACGCGACTAAATCGCACGATTAAATAGAGCGAAACGCGACCGCAAAAGCTGACTTTGTCAGCGAATAGTTCGTGTCTTTTTTCAGCCTCCTCGTTCGCAAAGCGGATGTCGTGAAAACGTCGACCGTCAGTAACCTACACGCGTAACGTATATACGTGTCTATGCAAATGCATCGGGCGAAACAACGTCCTTTGATCAGCAGATCGTAAAGCATTGCTTGGAATGCTCGACAACGGCGACAATCAAAGGTCATAGTTTGCTTCGCGAGCGATGTAAGGTTTCGATTCGATCTCAATTTATAGTCCGTTTTTGTCGTAACGATTTTTAAAATAAAAAGTGAACGTTGGTTTGATACTTTTTGATGCATTGCTGAATTCCTAAGAACGTGATTTAAATCCTTATATAAGCCGATTCATTTTTGGAGTCATTCTGAAGCTTTCCTTTTCCTGCTATTTTGTATTACGTGTATTCTGTGCAAAATTATATTAATTATTAGCTTGAAGTTAACAAGTGCGAATAATCTTATAGAAGTCACAGTTCACATAGCACATTCCGTTGATTTGAAATATTTGATTGAAAAATCACATTTTTGTGGTAAAGTAGAATGTGATTAAATAAAAATGGACAATCACAAAAACCGCGCATTACACTGAGGCGCTATGATGGAACATAAGATCAGAAAAATACATTTGTTTCCATTTCGTTACATGAGTGTTGCTCCAATTTCTATCTTTGATTCTGTCAGAATTATTGTGATATATTTGAAGTTGAGTGACATTTTTTGAAAACTTTGTTATCGAACGATGACATCAGATGAAATAAAAACCTGAAACGTTGCACACATATCTTTTTACTTGTTTTTTATTTGTTTGTGTTATCTCATGATAAGATAAAAATATCTCGAAATATGATTTAACACGTGTGTATGTGTGTGAGAGAGAGAGAGAGGAGATCTTATATATTATAAAATTCTAGAAATATAAATTAAAAATTTTATTTAAAATTATATAGAATATATTTTTGATCGTAACAAGGATACTTAAATGAAGAACTTATCATTTTACGATACGTATTTCTTTCTTATATATATAAACGATACTCGTCTTTGCAGGAAAAAAAATATTATCTTGATATACAATAAGAGATTGAAATAAATGAAAATTAGACAAGTTAGCCAACAAAATATGATAGTTCAAGTATCGAATTTTATTCACATCTCTTTTTTGTCTGCAATTATATTTATTTATAAATTTTCTATATCGTAGAAAAAAATAAGAAAAGATATTATCATTAAAAGTAAGAAAAAATATGTAGCATTATGAGTTTGGCATCGATCAGTATCTCAAAAAATACACTAGCTCTATATCGTCTTATCTGTGCCATATCAATCTAATCGGATACTATTGGATACGGATTGATATAAACCGTTTTGCAGTGCGCCTTCATGATATACGCGTTTATCTAACTATTGACACGCCCACGTGAACGTAATCATGATTGATCTATAGAGCGCGCAATGAAATTTATGCGTCGACTTTCTCCACTTACTATCCGCAAGTGTAAACAAGCGTCGGTTTACGTACAGAGGAGATAATGGAAGCATTATTATCAAGATACATTGCGTCACACAATTCGAGAGCGCTTCACATTTCACCACGAATCAAAGGGAAAAATTATCAGTTTTGCATCATGCTCTGCAGTGAACTTTTCTTATCTCTTGCTCGAGCAATAATTTTGAACATTTCTTTATGGCGCGAGAGACTGATTTCTCTTCCACTTTTGTGTACAGATATTTTAGGAATAATAGAAATAATTAAAATTATAAGGAATAATTGAATGGAGTCTCTCCTTGGGTGATTAAATTAAGATTCACGACTAAAATTATTTACTCGAGATGAAATTCTAAACGAATTCGTCGAAAATACAATTCCTCGAAATTGATTTTGTTGGCTCTCCACGAAGCTGAAACGACCGGGAGTTTACGGCCGTTCCTCGCCAATGATCGTGTGTGTATGCATATCCTATGTTGACACATAGTTTCTCGATTGATGCTCGCCGCAGCATAAGATTTCGGATGCTGCGGCATCGGCGTCGGTGTGGCGTCATGCATCGGGAAATTACGTCGGCATAGCGTGGGTGCGCTTAAACGAGCGCTTGCGTTTTCGCGCGAAATTCACGCTTTGCTGATTCGTAATTGTCAATTATTTAAATTTCATTGGATCTTCCTTCCCGTTAGCCGCCATTCTTTGATTGGAATAAATATCGAAGATAAAAAATCCGTGCTAAAGATAAAAAATTTATTTCCAATAATCTCGTAAAATGTAACTTTAATATCTCTAATTTTTAGAGAAAATTTATTGAGTTACTAAATATATATCCTCCTATAAAAGTTCTTGATTTGAATTGAAAAAAATAATTTATATATCAGTATTTGTGAATTATCCAAAATTGTGAAAATTTTTTTATCTTTTTTTGTTAAATCTGAATGAGAAAGAAAAAATGTTAACACACAATTGACAGAAGAGAGAATGCTTTAAATATGTTGTTATGACTAAAATTTTGTCGTTACAATTCCTGAGGGCGGGAAGACTTAATTACTGTCATGATAACTTAACATTAAACATAACTGTTAACTTCGGCAAGCATGCTTAACTGAATTCGTTGCTAACTTCGCAACTTACGAGCTAGCCAAACATAAGCTAAATGCATATATAGTTTAGCTGCAGATTCCATCGACCGGATGGTTAACTGCGTTATTGTTTGCACAATCGTTTATTACTCATTTGCTCTTTGTATCAAAATTAAGAGCAACTGATTAAGAGCAATTTATTGATATATAGAGAAGTTCAATATAGATTTTACTAGTGAAATAGAGGAATAGAAACTTATGTTTTTAAATTAACGATAAAATTGATTACCTGCATTCATTTAGAAGTTTGTCAAAAAGACAAAGTATAAATTATATATACATATATTCGCTTCCATAAAATAAAATAAATAGGTAAAAAATCGTCAAAAAGAATCGCAAAATTATTGTATCAATATTATTATTATTGTACGATATTACTACGAATATAATTGGTAGAAAGATAAAATTTACTACAATTTATAGACGCGACCAACTCGGATATATTTTCTCGTACATTAATGCATAAATTCATCCTTGTCGTAGCAGACATGTTTTACCATATGAAGTGCAAAACGTCGTTTAAGACACGTAGTGTCGCACGTGCAGACAAATACACACATGCCATCGGATATAAATCAGTCGATGGTCAATAATCGCCAGCCGCTGCCCATTCGATAAAGTACTGTATGGCACAGTAATTGCCATAAGGTTGAAATATGAAATTCAATTCGGCGGTCGCCGTCGAAATGCATTCCTCACGCCTGTTTAACTTTATTTACGAGCGACGGGGGGAATTTTTTTATGAAATTGAAATGTAGATAGATGCCTACAGTCTTCTACATTTCATAAAAATCGAGGAAAGTTTTCCAGACGCGAGCAACTCAGACATTTACAACTTGAAAGTTCAAGATGTCTCAAAATTTTATTTCTTTATAAAGCGCTACATATATTCAATTTAATTGCGTAATGTTCAATAATGCATCGCATTTTCGATTATTTGAATATTACATCTCTGACTTTCCGGATATGTGGGTGAATATAATTTATGTATATAATTTTCGGTGTATATAATTTATCAAATACAAATCATAAATTATGTATTTGTTACTCCAATTTATTTAATTCATAATTTCTCTGTACAAAAAGTAATAACTTCATGTTTTATTGAAGCTCGCAAGAAGATCGGTGTAGAAGTTTTGCGAAAGGTGAATCGCTCTTGGAATATTAAACGAATACAATTATGTCGATCACGAGTTTTGAGAGAGGCCATCTCTTGTAGAAAAATTACAGACGACAACGTATCGTCCTTAATTAACGTCGTTAGTTAAGATTGTTCATTAGCCTGATTTTCCCGATCCTCGTTTGGGTCACTGAAGTGTATCCAGTTCGATCCAAACGGATCTTGTCCACTGATGCATGCATAATTACCTGCCAGTTTAATCGCAGGTAATAGACGGCTATTAAATATCCGTCCAAAGATGGTAGTTAACGTTTTTACGTATGAAGGAAACAATTTTTACAAAAAAATGTTGTTTATAAAAGATTTTATTTATATCAAGTGAAAATAGATGTGTACCATTCTAAAAATATCGTACTATCGAGCAATTCGGAAACTAAGTGCATAGAAAATGCACAATTTCTCTCAACAAATCCTTTTTTTTTGCGTAAAAGATGCATTTGCTCAGTGTTCCATGAGAAGAGAGATAATTTTTTTCATTAATATTTCCATGATAATACAATAACATCGATATGGGATATTATCAGAGATATAAGACACACGCTATCTCATATTATTTCACGGAAAGGAGGGTAATGCTATATCTCTCGCTAGCGTGGTAAACCGATCTGTCTTCACCAGATCATACTATCATCTCTTCGGTACATTTAAACCGTTAATTTTCGAAGTATTATGCAAAAGACGAACCGCAATTTTGATTTACGTCATAATGCATTAGTCTGGACTCCATCTCAATGCGAACATATTAACTTTTGATTCAAAAATTAATTACATGGGAAAAAAGAAAAGGACATCCTTATATAGTAATAAATAATAATTTGTATTAAATTAATAACAATAATGGATTTTCAGTTATCTGTAAATTTCATATATATATATATATATATATATATATATATATATATATATATATATAACTATATAACATAATAACTATATAACATAATAGAACTAAATTCACTTGCGTTTTACATAGTTGAGGTTATTGGCAACATATGTTTAAAGTGGAAAATATTTGATATTTAGAAAATCATCTCACCGGAGATAAATTGTAAACGAATGGGAATTTAAATAGAGAACGTGGTCTTATACCGAAAGATACAATCAAAAGAGTTCTTTTGAGAGCGAGGATCATCTTGTGTCTGAATTGCATCGGCGTTGTGTCGGACAATTGAAGTTCGGTTCTCGTTCATTCCTGCCACGAGATTAGGTCCGAACTTGGCAGCTTTTGACAAATATTGCGCGTGCAAGCATAAAGCGGAGTTTTTATTTTCTAAGCAATACACTTATGTCTCGCTCCAGTTCCTTATGCGGCTTTTCTTACCCAATTCTATCTGTTCTTACGATTAGCTGCTCTACTTTTGCGACTGTTAAGTTTCGCCATTTTCCGTGTCTGTGCCTGCTATATTTAATTAATTTGTTATTCTTAATCCGACAATTTACATAAGATTTTTCATCTTTTGTGCATTTTTTAAGATGTATTTTAAATTTAAGTTTATATATATATATATATATATATATATATATATAAACTTAAATTTAAAATACATCTTAAAATGCACTTATATACAGTTATTAACCCATTTATTGTAAAAAGCTTTTTACTTGAACATATGCATTTGACATAAGATTTATCACTAATCCTTTATATATATATATATATATATATATATATATATATATATATATAATCCTTTATATATATTTTTTTTATCTGAAATATGTAATGAAAGATCTCGTTTAAAATCTCAAAAATTCAATGTAGGAATTAATTTTTCATTTTTAACTAAATGTGATTTTTAAATGTATGTATATTTAAGATATATATATATATATATATATATATATATATATATATATATATATCTTAAAAATTCAATGTAGGAATGTTAATATATATATGTATATATATATATATATATATATATATATACATTTAAAAATCACATTTAGTTAAAAATAAAAATTAATTCGTACATTGAATTTTTGAGATTTTTAGACGAGATCTTTCATTACATATTTTCAGATAAAAAAAAATTTTGAATTTGTTGAAAATTATTAATTTATTATTTATTATTAGAATTTTGATATATATTAAATAAATTTAATATATTTTAATAAATATTAATATTCTAATATCGATGCATGCACAACCTATACAACCGATTTTTTATTAATTTTTTATCTTTTCTATAAAAAAAAATTTTATTAAATCATTTTACGAGGTCTATATCTACGATAATAAGCCATAAAAACTGTGTAACCTGATATTGACAATCATTGGAAAGTTTACAGTCTTATGATCATCATTTATTCGCACAATGTGCACGTTACAGTCCCATCAATAAGATATTATGATTATCATTATCTGTTCATGAAGAAGACTTATGATCTTGTGAAATCGATTCGGGATCGTAAATTTTTATTCTGTTTGTCCTTAATTATTAGAATCGATTTTTGGAAATAATCCAGACTAATAATCCAGACTTAATAATCTTAATTCGATGATTAGACTCACGTTCATGTTACGCATGTGCCTAAGTAAGAGTATCACGCATAGAGGCATGTAAGTGACACTTGATCATATAATATTATTCCCTCGTATATATGGCTCAGGAGTGTATGTTTGTGTTTAAAAACTTGTAATTCAAACGGAAATCATAATATATTTGATGCGGATAGTCATTGCGTGACTATATTATACAGATGACATATTGACAATATTCATTTTTTAATTTTGTTTGTTAATATTCTATACTTTTAGAACAATTTTTTTTTAATAAGCTTTAAAAAAGAGCGAAAAATATGGAAGATCGAATCGAATTTCTTTTACAATAACTTATTCTTTATTAAGAATCTGTTTTCTTCTGCTAGACGGTGAAACTCTTACATGTGTGAGAACATTTTGTAGAAGAGGGAGTCTCAGGAAATATTCTCGAAAGAGAGTTTCATTTTTCGTGACAGCATTATCGCGTCATTGCAACGTTCGCTCGTGGCGTTTGTAGCATCCGTCAAAGAAATGCTATTCTATCGAGAACACGTGTATTTATTTGCGATATATTTCTTCTTATCGTGTTTGTGCAGGGAAAAATGACATTTCTCTCTTTTCCTTCTCTCGTTTCACCTCTTCTTTTCTCACTCATTTGTTTCATCCTCTCGTCCTTTGATCGTTGTATCGGAAAATCCTTTAGTATAGAAATATCACGATCAAACTTCTTTTTTATTAAACGCACAAATTTCTTTCATACAGACTGTTGATTATAATTAAAAATTAATGCACGCGTCAAACACTAATTTGTGTGTGCGTAAAATCCGTTTTGTTTTATACTCTTGCGTACGAAGAGCTCTTAATTAAGTTAAAGAACGGCGAAAGTGGAAGTAATGTGATTTGAAGTATTACATACATAATTGTATATGTATATAAATGTATATTATGCGATACGATGTTAATCCTTTGCTGTATTTTTTATGAATCGCCATATAGATTTTGTATTATTATGCGCAACATATAATAAAACAATATATTCAGACAAAAAAAAAGTATTTTTAATACTAATTTTATGGAATATTTTTAAACTCAATTCTGATATTGAATAACGATAAACCCATAATATATCATGCAATTATCGACAATTGAATGAGATTAGATGGCCATAATCTCCTAAAAGCCATCTAATCTCCAATATTCCATTTAAATAGTAAAAATGTGAGCAGTTTTTGCTTAAAGAATTATTAAAGAAAATAGCAAACAAATGAAAGAACTAATCAAGATCCCCGAAAAAAAACAAAATATTAGAAATTAATGTTGAGGAAGTTGACTACTCAATTTTCTTTTAACATTCCATGGTATTACAAAGAAACAGAACACGGAAACGATTTCCCGCATTCCACACGTGTTTCCTTCTCAGTCACGTCGCTCTCACGGGAACGGATTTCGATCGAGATCGTTGAACTACGACAGCTGCTGCCGTCAACGCGATCATCTTGGGAATCGTTACTTGCGCGAAATTCGCGGACGAAATATGTGGTTTCTCGGACAGAATGTTATAAAGTTCGCATAGACATGGGAAGAGACGACGGAAAATCCACGGGTCACAAGGTATCAAGATAAGGGGATCAACGGTAACGCGAACGATAGACGACAGTCAAGAAGCATCCAATAATAATCGTGACACACTTTTCGCCTCGAATGCGTCCTATCCCCCTGCATTATTTACCTCTCTTTGCTATGCCTCTACTATATCTGCTTTTCTCGACAGGGGAAAGCCTTGGCATTGTACCGCACGTCGAGAAAACATCGACCTACTTCGCGTCGTTGTCGTAGTTGTACCATTTTTCCGTTACGTTACATCGCCGATAAAATTAAAATTGTGCATGATAACTCATATTATATATGGAGAATAATGCTTTTCTGAATAATAAAATTTATTCGTTATAACATCATTAAAATATAACGAGCAATTGTTTGATAGATGTTAATGATACTTACGTATACATCGTTTTTTTATTTCTCCATTAATAATATTTATTTACAAATTTTGCATTAAACAATTAAGTGGGAAAACTGACAAATAAGAGAGAAAATTATATATTAAACTTTTTGTATCAGAAATAATTAAAAAAATTTGGTGCAGTTCTATTATATTATGTAATTCGATTTTATCAGTGAAAAATTGTCTCGTCTCCGCTCTATTTTTCGAAGATTTGAATTACCCATTCATACTTATAGAATAAGAGAATATATTTTTGATATATAAATAACTGATAAAATTATAATCAAGATAAGCAATAACTCAATTTTTCAGCCATTAAGGGGGTAAACCAGTGTAAAAAAGACTATTTTTTGAGAATTTTTTTCTGAAGAACTGATTTTTTTCAAATCTCTTTATTAGCATCACGAAGTACATAATTTAAACTACTTTTTGTGAAGTTTTTGTTAAAAATATTAATATTTATAGCCAATAGTGTGAATCGCTTGAAAAAAAACGGGCGCATTCGTAGTGAGCCAATGCTTGAATGAAGTTTTTAATCACAAAAACCAAACTTTTTCTTAAAATATAAAACAATAGCTTCAATTGCACGTATGGATTTGAATAAAAAATAATTTGTTATAAAATGGCGGACTTTTGAAGAAAAAAGTTCCAAAATTATGAGACATTGATTTCTGTTTTTTAACATTACAAAAAAAAAAAATTATTTAATCAAAAATTCCAGAAGCGTACAACTGAAGCTATTGTTTTACATTTTAAGAAAATGTTTAATTTTTGTTTCAGAGCTTTCGTTGTCTCGGTACGAATGCGCCCGTTTTTTTTAAGATTATATTCACACTATAGGCTATTGAAGCTATAAATATTAATATTTTTTAATTTCACAAAAGGTAGTTCAAATTATGTACTTTGTGATATTAATAACTTTGTAATATTAATATTAATAAGTAATGTGACAAAAAAAAACAATGATTTAGCGGAAAAAAAATCATTGAAAATCATTTTTTTTTCAACTATTATATTGATTTCCTCCCTTAAACGTGCTTGCGCTATAAATATTTCTAGATATTTCCGACGTCACGTATATATGATATAATTATGAAAAATATTGGATGTATTCTGCAAAAAGTACCGTTTAATTCGCGAAACGATCCGTAGATCGGGAAAACCGTCGAATATAAATATGTCGACGAAGAGTTATTGTTTTGTTTACGTGGATCTCGTAATGTCTGTCGCGTAACGCATTTTACTGGCAGCGTTATTCGCGCCCACCATGGAAATAGATTACGAAAGAAATTCGCGGTTCTGATATGTCATGCTGAAGCTTCTCAAGAAGACAAGGGTAAAAAGAGCCTTTTCTCATGACTGTCAAGCACTCCTGTTCGTCGATGATATAAGAACGCGTAATCCGCTTTGCCATTCTCTTATTCTTCCTTTGCCCGTTTTTTTTTCTTTATTATCATTTTTTTTTGCATTAATGAATGAGAAATTGTTCGTTTAAATATTACACGTTAAATTTTATGAAAATTCGTAAATTTAAAGAGCAATAGTATTTATAATATTATTGAAAAGGAAAAAACATTCTCTATATTTTCCCTTCTTTTTTATGTAATATATGTATATATATATATATATATATATATATATATAAAATATTTTACACACATTAATTTTTAAATTGTATAATACATATAATTTTTAAATTATATATTATATATACATATATATATATATATATATATATATATATATAATTAACAGTAAATATTTTGATAATTGCATAATTGCATCTTAAAGTCCTGAAAAGAACATATCTCTTTTACTTGAATTTATTTCATGAATTTATTGAAATATATTTTGTAACAAGTTTTTTATTTTTATGATTTATAACTTGAATATGTATCTATATTTCTAAAAAAGGAAACTATTAAATTTACAAAACAATTAAATAATTATAGAACTTACAACAAATTCTATATTTGAGTATTGCGGTTTGGTCCGCGCGCGCGAATTAAATAAGAAATATCTTTCTATTAGAAAATGAACCTTGCTCTCTCTCTCTCTCTCTCTCTCTCTCTCTCTCTCTCTCTCTCTCTCTCCCTCTCTCTCTCCTCTCTCTCTCTCTCTCTCTCTTTCTTTCTCTTTTCTTTCACATACATATATATACATATATATATAGATTACCAAAAAAGAGTCGAGATTCGCTGAGAGATAAATGGGCCGAGAGACTAGAGCTCTCCTTACGAGACCGAATTCTGAATTGGCGTTGATAAAAATTCTGTCAGGTCGATTAACGACTGCCAGTTGGAGTAGTGCCATTTGTATCGCAGGAAACTATGTTGGGTGTTAGACCTTTAAACACGTAATATTATTAAATTCTCGCCAATCTTTGTTTCTTTCGCATATAAAATACAGCGAAGAAAAGAAGCGAATATGGAGCAATATAATACAACTAAAATAATGTCAGAGCGAAATCATACATCAAATATGTAGAATACAATCTTTTTTAAACATTGATAATTTTGATCATAAAATTAAGAAACATAAATGTTAAGCGTTTTGTAGTAATTAGACTGTGCGCATATTCACGATTCACAATTCGTGATTCATGGAAATTCGTCATTCATCATTCTAAATCCTCCATACTATTAGCACTTTTCAACATGCATTATAAAGGCATATAAACAAGCACGAATTTTCACGCGATTCACGCATTGTGAATCGCGAATACACGCATAGTTTGACGCTAACATGCCTATTAATTTTTTAATTTGTAACAATTTTTACATTATTGATTTCTGTTGTTGCTGATATTTAAAATTCGTAATTATAAATAATATTATTACGTATATATTATATTTAAAATGTTTTTTAACGCATTTATATTTATTGCAACATGGAAGAGATTAATGTTCTACAGTTTCGAAAAGCATAAATCTCCGATTGCGGTGAAATTTTAACCAAAGCTTGTCCTTGACTTGAATATAAAGCACCTTGAAGGATTTTTGCCGACAAGGCCCCGTTTGTCTCCTATCTCCTTTTAAAGTTCTAAACATTTTTACTGTATATCTTCGAAAATATTAATTTTAAAGAAAAAAGTGTCAGACAAAAAATGAAGCTCCTAAAAAACTCTACAAGAAAGATTATATACGTTTTTTTACATAAACCCATTTTGGATGTTGATATGATAAATTAAAATAATAATTTTAACTCTATCGTGTTAATACATACAAAAGTATATCTGTGGAGGCAGTGTGTATTAACACACTGCGAGGTTCCACATAGGTTTATAAATTTTCACGCGAAGCAAGATTTAATCCAAACCTATGTGTCTAGTTTTTTGATTGGCTCAGAACACATTGCCTCCACGCATATAATTTTTTTTTTTTAATGCTAAGTGAGATTCCACAAAAAGAAACTGATTTGGGGAATCTGACAACTGAAAGAAACCTATGAATATATGTTTCTATGAATCAGATTTGATACATTGTATTAATATAGCGTTAAAATTATTATTTTATCACATAACTCCAAAAATAATAGATTTATGTAAAAAATGTATATAACCTTTTTGTAGAGTTTTTTTGAAAGCTTTATTTTTTGTTTAAAACTTTTTTCTCTAAAATCAATATTTTCGGAGATATACAATAAAAATGTTTGGAATTTTGAAGAGGGATAGGAGGCAAACGAGACCTTGTCGGCAAAAATTCTTTAAGGTGCTTTATATTTAAGTCAGGGACAAGCTTTTAAAATTTCAGCGCAATCAGAGGTTTATGCTTTTCCGATCTTCATTCAATTAATGTTATACTTCCTCCCTCTCTCCCACCTTCCCGCTTCGAGTCTATTTCCATATCATTTCGCCAAAATCTATAATGGCTTTGACAATTAACTTTTAATGTAATCTTAAATATAATAGTAAAGATATATATAAGTCATCCAGCAAATAGTTGTAAATGTTATAATTTTCTCTAAATATTCTGAGCGCTTTACGTACTTCATGGACGGTTTTTCAATTAGTTGAATTATCATAGATTTTCACGCGATAATGTATATCTTTTACCACACATATATTATAAAAAATAAAATGTTTATTTTTTTATAGTACATAAGCGTGTATACATGTTTTGCATCATACATATGTAGATAATTGCAAAAATATATTTATCAACACGTTTGCATCTAAATTAGTCGCAAAAGATACGAATAAGATGATATGAAATGTAAGTAAGAAAATAGGCTAATTAACAATAAATAAGGAACTTTGTAATTGGAATTTTATTCTCTTTTGTGAAAAATGCCAATTTTCTTGAGAACATTCCTGATATACCAATTTAATGAAAATTTGAAGATTGTTTCTCGATAGCTGGTATAATTTCTTTGGAAGTCTTAAAACAAGCATTTCACATTCAGACAAAGCAGCGAATAATTAATTGCATTTTTTTTTGCTTTCAGGTGATGGAGGCGGTGCAGGCGGAGATGGCGATCCTATCGTCGGTAGCACTAATTCCGAGAAGAAATCAGGATATGAGACCAATCTGTATCTCTATAGTGTAAGTACAAGTCTGATAAATTTAATCTTTCTCTTGACGTGTTTACTTTTAATAAACTTTCCAATCTACATATATTTTAATTTGAAAATTAAGGAATGGAAAGAGAAAGCTTTCTCATTTTATCTTAAAAAAAAGATAATACACACTCATCCACACGCACACATAAAACATTAATTATTTTTTTCATTACTATATTCTTCCAAAGGTATAGTATTTATTATAAAAACAGCGATCTCTATATAAACGGAATTAAAGTTAGAGATTATACATCGTAATCTTCAGAAGATCAGACTTTTTCTTTTTTATCTACTACAAAACTATATTTATAACTATATTTTATTATATTTTATTACTTAAAATTATATTTCTGTATGAAAACTTCAAATAAAATCTTAAAAATGATAAATATCTCCTCGATAATGTCTAATATACTATAAAGTTCTAAAGAGAAAACAAGCAAGAATTTTGTGACATAATCGAGTGTGAGCTAACAATTCTTTTTTGGATTACCATTCCTTCGAAACGACAGTTAAGCCGCATACTTTGGTCTGTCGTCTCCTTTTCACTCTCTTGTTCCTGTTCTTCGGTATTTTAAAGAAGACTCTGCTATTTTTCTAAAGAGAGAGCATTCTCAGCTTTAGTCGGCCCAGTTTTCTCTGCTCGATTCCATTCAAAACTGCGAGCCATTATCGAGTATTGAATCTTCTGAAGCGAGTATTGTGTCTCGTCGAATCCGTTAATTCGCTTTACAGTGACTTCAACCCTCTCAGTATTCTTATATTCCTCATATTTTGTTTAGCTCTATTGAATGCTATTATGTTGATATTAAACTTAAGAAAATAAACAAATAACTATTAAATAAATATTTTTATTTAAAAATAATTTCTGTCAAAAAAAATTTAATCGATAATTATAATAATACTAGTCTTGCAAGACAAAGACAAAGAAATAAGATGACTTTTTTTCTATCTGGAAGACAGTTTAGACTCCCATTTTTAAATAGTATTTATTATTTTGTTTATTCTGCAAACTTGTTAAGTTTCTTCAAAATCATAATACAGGATAAACGAAAAATGGTTGAATTTGTGAACATCCTATCCATTTTAGATCAGAGTTTCGGCTATAAAGGCTTTTCGTGAAAATTGATACAAATGTTCATCAACACGTTGTAACGTGCGAAAATGAAGAAAGGAATTAGAAAGACACATCACGCGAGAAATAGAATGGAGATTAAGACGCGTTATAATTTGACTGAAGAAAATCGCCGTGGATTATCGGATCTTCTTGATTCTCTGACACTCTTTATGACCAATAATAATACATTTGATATACATAAATCTGTATTGTTTGTATGTAACGCAAGAATGGAATGCCACGACATGAAAAATAATCATCACGAAATTAGATCAACAACACCGTAATATTCTCATAACGAGGTTGCGAGAACTTACATGACAAAGCACCACTAATTTCCATAAAAGCGTCCCGACGGATGGAGTTACGCGACACTTTTCCGCAAATTTATCAATAAAATTGCAAATGAGATTGCATCCCTTATACGCGACACAATAAGAAATCTTATATGGGATTACAACGCGAGTGAAGATCGCGATTTTTATCATAGGAATAAGCATGTGAGTGATAATAAGAGTTGATGGCTGATCGGACGGTTTGCTGGTCTCTGAAATTCAAAAATTGTTTTGGATTTTATTCAGTAATGAAGTTTATACACGACGAGACAAAAATGAAAAAAATAATACGTAGATGAATAAAAATAAAAATAAATCTAGTATTTATAATGAAGTAGCAAAAATTGATTAGACAATCGTGACTTTTAAATAATAAATCTGTATATCTCTTATTAATTTGGAATAAAATATTCGAGGTGTCCCTTCTTCTAAAAAAAGCACGCACATTGAAAAATTATATCATCTTTTTTTATTAAAACACTCGATCAAAATGATATGAGAAAAGAGCGTAAAGTAAAAATATTATTTTCAAAATCTACAATAGTATATATATATATATAATCAACGGATGGATAAAAATCAAATTGAATTATAGGAGGAAATGGAAGATCGTCCGCGGATCTCGACGTTGCTTAACAGTCTGGCCAACTATAGCAACACCATCCCTGCCGCGACCGATCCTGACAGCAAACCGGCGCCGGCTGTGGGAGGTGGAGCGCGAATGGGTACCCTCATAGGTGTCTATCTGCCATGTATCCAAAACATCTTCGGCGTGATCCTTTTTATTCGGTTGACATGGGTAGTCGGTACGGCCGGCGCCATTCAAGGTTTCTTCATCGTGCTTTGCTGCTGTTGCGTAGTAAGTATAGGCATCTATAGAATGTAACTGCATGGAAAATCAAAATCTTAACTACGTGTTGCGTAAAATATGTAAAAAATAATATTAAAGTTCTTCCAACTTCTTGGTAGATTTATCCGTCAATCATTCATTAGATATGAGTATAAATAGAAATTTTAACTCGGTGATGGAATACAGAGTAAAATTGCCTCTTGGTAATAATAATTTAACTCATAAGTAAATTTTATTAATATATGAAACAACACTTATTGATATTTATCTAATGAGTGATTGAGGGGACCATCTACCAAGAAGTTGGAACAATTGATCTTAAGTGAGGAAACTTGTAAATAAGAACCAAGACGCGATTATTGGCACGCAAAATTTTTGTTGTTAAATTTCAGTGATAAGTATGCATTAAAAATGTACGTTTTATACCGTTTTTCATCCATATTAATAACAAAATATTTGATAAACAATCAATTTTGTATTTTGTTATTATTTATTACTGTTAGTAATTTAGTACTCAGAGTCTATTGTTAGGATTAAAATGTGAAAAATATATTCACATTTCAATTCTAACAATAGACTGAGAGTACTGAATTACTAACAATAATAAATAATAACAAAATACAAAGTATATACTATATACAGGGTGTTTTGCAAAGATTGTGCCAACGCTCGTGAGCGGGTAGAGCACAGTAAACTGAACAGAAAAGTCCTTTACCATTTTTTGATCTGAGCTTTCTTTTCGTTGTTATACAATGTTAAAGTTAGCTAATCAGCTCCTGCCTATACAACAGAAAGCCGTTTCGTTACTCTGACCCCCGACGCCCCTCCTTTGTTTTCTATTGTAGACAGGCGCTGATTAGCTGACTTTAACATCGTATAACAACGAAAAGAAAGCTCAGATCAAAAAATGGTAAAGGACTTTTCTGTTCAGTTTACTGTGCTCTACCCACGAGCGTTGGCACAATCTTTGCAGTACACCCTGTATAAAGATTTATATATAGAAATGTCAAATTTTAAAAAATATGGTTTTCTTGAAATTATTAATTTGAAATAGATTTCTTAAGAATATATTGAGAATTCATTCATGAGCGATGATTAGTTTCACGCAAATAAGCTTCGAAAATATGCAAATGAATCATAATAAATGAATTATTCCTCGTGCACGTAGACAATGCTGACGGCGATCAGTATGAGCGCCATCGCCACCAATGGCGTGGTACCTGCCGGTGGCTCCTATTTCATGATATCGAGAAGCTTAGGCCCGGAATTTGGTGGCGCGGTAGGTATGTTGTTTTACACCGGTACTACTTTGGCTGCTGCAATGTACATCATCGGTGCAGTCGAAATCGTTCTCGTAAGTATGAGTATTTATATTTAAAATTAAAATAAAGAAGTAAAAGTATCACATAGTTTTATAGTTGTTGAGATTGATCAAATGTATATACCATGTATCGATCATTTTTATGTAAAGTGAGTGTATAAAAAATATAAATGATACCCTCATACACGCATGATCTATTTCTTAATATATCTAATGTATAATAAAAAGATAATGTATAAATATTAATTATTATTATAATAAAGACTTTTGTATAATTTTAATATGCTCTAAATATATGTTCAGAACATACTTTGCTATCTCGCTCATTTTTTTTCGGTACTTTTGTGTAGACTTATATGGCGCCGTCACTCAGCATATTTGGCGACTTTACGAAAGATGCCAACATTATGTACAACAACTTTCGGGTATATGGCACTTTCTTGTTGTTAATAATGGGAACGATTGTCTTCATTGGCGTAAAGTTCGTTAACAAGTTCGCTACAGTGGCACTGGCCTGCGTCATTTTCTCTATCCTTGCTGTTTACGTGGGACTCTTTGTGAACTTTAACGGCAACGAATCTCTGAAGTATTAAATTAATTTACGATATTAATTTTTATATTAGTATATAGTCATCAACAGTAGAAATATTGTCGCGATTATAATATTATATAGATGATTATATGATCAAATGATCACATGTATCGCAAGAGACAAGTGAATTAAAGGAAGATTGAATATTTTAAAACGGCATTTGTGTTTTAGATTGTGTATACTCGGCAGAAGGCTGTTAAAAGACATCAACGTTTTAAATGATTGTAATAAAAACGTTAGCGGCGTTTTACATGGCATTTATTGCGGTAACAGCACCCATAGTAAATGTGATCCGTATTATGCCGAGAATAATGTTACTATCGTCAACGGTATTCGTGGCTTGGCCAGCGGCGTATTCTTAGGTAAGGTTGCAATTTTTATATAAGATATATAAGATATATAAGATATATATTATTATATAAGATATAGATATGATTTTTATATAAGATAGATAAATTATTTGAAATGTTCTATTTCATGATATGCAGAAAACATATGGGATAGTTTTCAAGAAGAAGGTCAGTTAATCGCATACGGGTCCGATCCGAAGGACATGGATATTCTGTCAAGCTCGAGCTATAACCAAATTCAAGTTGATCTCACCACGACCTTTACCATTCTCATCGGTATATTTTTTCCTTCCGTAACAGGTAAGCGAATGGATTTAATACCGTTACACGATATTATACTGATATTAATATTTGTACTGTAATAATATATATTATATATTATATTATTATTTTTATTTTTATTATAATATATATATATATATATATATATATATATATATATATATAATTAATGATATTAATTTATATTTTTATTATTCGATATTAATCTATAGGTATCATGGCGGGCTCTAATCGATCTGGTGACTTAGCTGATGCCCAGAAATCTATTCCAATTGGCACAATCTGCGCGATTCTGACAACTTCTACCGTCTATCTGTCCAGCGTTCTACTCTTCGCCGGTACCGTTGATAACTTGCTATTACGCGACAAATTTGGTCAAAGTATCGGCGGTAAACTAGTAGTGGCAAACATGGCGTGGCCGAATCAATGGGTGATTCTGATCGGTTCTTTCTTGTCCACTTTGGGCGCCGGTCTTCAATCATTAACGGGAGCGCCACGATTACTGCAGGCGATCGCTAGAGATGGCATCATTCCTTTCCTGACACCGTTTGCCACCAGTTCTAGTCGAGGCGAGCCTACTCGTGCTCTGGTACTCACTGTATTGATCTGCCAATGTGGTATCCTGCTCGGCAACGTGGACTATCTGGCACCGTTGCTGTCCATGTTTTTCCTCATGTGCTACGGCTTTGTAAATCTCGCTTGCGCACTGCAGACCCTGCTGCGCACTCCCAACTGGCGGCCGCGCTTCAAATATTATCATTGGAGTTTATCGTTCTTGGGTCTGGCACTCTGCATTGCTATCATGTTCATGACCAGTTGGTATTACGCACTGCTAGCGATGGGTATGGCCGGCTGTATTTACAAGTATATTGAATACCGCGGCGCCGAAAAGGAGTGGGGTGATGGTATTCGTGGTCTGGCATTATCTGCCGCTAGATACTCGCTGCTCAGACTTGAGGAAGGCCCGCCGCACACAAAGAATTGGCGTCCGCAGATCCTAATCCTCGCCAAACTCACTGATGATCTAGTACCCAAGTATCGCAAACTATTTGCTTTTACCAGTCAGCTTAAGGCCGGCAAAGGTCTTACTATCAGTGTCAGCTGCATTGCCGGCGATTACACACAGAACTCGGGCGAAGCATTGGCAGCCAAACAGAGCTTGAAGAAGATCGCTACAGAAGAAAAGGTTAAGGGTTTTGTCGATGTTCTCGTAGCGAAGAATGTTGTCGATGGCCTAAGCTCGTTAATACAAACCACGGGGCTAGGCGGATTGAAACCCAATACAGTGATACTGGGTTGGCCGTATGGTTGGCGGCAATCAGAGGAAGAGAGAACCTGGCGAGTCTTCTTACAAACCGTGAGGAGCGTTGCGGCCGCTAAGATGGCGTTACTAGTACCCAAGGGCATAAACTTTTTCCCAGACTCCAGCGAAAAAATAATTGGCAATATCGACGTTTGGTGGATCGTACACGATGGCGGTCTATTGATGTTGCTACCGTTCTTGTTGAAACAGCATCGTACCTGGAAAAATTGCAAAATGAGGATTTTCACGGTCGCGCAAATGGAAGATAACTCTATACAAATGAAGAAAGATCTAAAGAAGTTTCTGTATGATCTGAGAATTGAAGCCGAAGTCGAAATCGTCGAAATGGTAATTTGGTTCTACAATACATATAATTTAGATATCAGGAAATATTATATTCTTCAGGAAATTTTAACACATTAAAAATTTTTAATGAAGAAAAATTTTTGATAATGCGATTACTTTCACAAATTAAAATTCCGCATTTTGATTTATTTATAGACGAATACCGACATTTCTGCCTACACATACGAACGTACTCTGATCATGGAGCAGAGAAATCAGATGCTGCGCGAACTACAACTGAACAAGAAGCAGTCGCTAGGAGTGGTGAGTGTTGCATGTGAAACAAAGGGGGAAAACTGCTTATGGTATTATATATATAAATATATACATATTATATATATATATATATATATATATATATATATATATATGTAATACTGAAATAACATGGTGAAAGACGGTGATACTGATCGGTGTGTGTCTGTTTGTTGCGTGCTCGTCACGGATAAAGGTGCAGTCATTGGTGGACTTCAACGAGGTACCCGCCGAGGAAAAATTACCTCTGGTTTGTCAGATAACCCTCGGAATTCCATGTATGCCTTTCTATCCCCTCATCATTGCTCCATTACACCGATGATTTTATATTTTGTATTCCTTTCTCCTATTTCCACAATATTATATAACGGTCTCATTCCTCTTCGACGATCATACGTATGATAAATAATATGTCATAAGAGAGAAGAAATTGTCGCGGGGTTGCTATTGATATCTTACAAATATGGCGAAATACTTTGGAGACTGTTACAGAGTTATACTTACAATTAATTCATGAAGCTAAGAACATTATGATTGAAAAATTAAAAGCTTGCGAAAATATAAATTTCTGATTTCTAAAGATAAAATAGTTTATAATGTGATGAAGTTTGTAAATGATTTACGATAATAGATGAATCAAAAAAAGCTTAACGAGCATCAACATTTGAATAACTTTATACATTTGAATTGTCAAAATTAAAAACTAAAAATTAAAAATCAGTTTACTCGAATTTTTCAAAATTTTTCAAAATTCTTGAATATTCTTTTTTTATTTCTTTTTTTAATATTTTCCTTTTATTTATTTCCTTTATTTTGTTATTAGCGCCTGGCAACGGTTTACTTCTTTCTGTCCATCATGATCTCAGGAATTTTCCCTCAGTTTCGGCTTAATTGGCACGATTGCTTACATAGATAGTATTGATTTGGCGACCATAGTGCTTTAATGCTAGATTATTAGTCTCATCTTTCGTCTTCCGCTATTCGGGACACAGTGCTTATCGCACGCGTTGCTTATTTGCGTTGCCGTGATACAGGTACAGGCAATCGTGGACCACCACCATAACGTCGACGCCAAAATACCGACAAAGGTGAGATTCCAGGAGCCGGGCAATCAAAACGTGACCGATGATACGAAGGAGAAACTGATGCAGGAAACCGAGTTGAACAATAAAGAATCGGATGTCACCGAGAACGCGAACGAAAAAGAAGAGGCTAAGGAAAACAATGACGAAGAGACAAAAGTTATCGGCGGTTCGCCCAAAGTAGAGAACAAGGAAAACACAGAGAAAGAAGAGAAGGACTGTAATGCGCAGGAGAACAAGAATCAGAGTCCGGAAGTTAAAAAACCCACGATTACACCGTGAGTTGCACGATGATTTTTCCAATTTTAACGTTGGTACTTGTTTCTTAACAAACATTTCTGTAATAGCGACGAGAGCGATGTAAGGCGTATGCACACGTCTTTGAAGTTGAATGAGGTAATCCGAAAAATGAGTAGCGAAGCTCAGCTGGTTATTTTGAATCTTCCTGGACCACCACGGGACACTAAGATGGAACGTGAATCTAACTGTATCCTTTTTTTTCAATAATCTTGAAAAAATATCATTCAGAAAAATAATATGGTGGTAGCTTTTATTATAATTCAACAAATTAGTTATATAATTTAATAAATACCAGAATATCTTTTCTCACCATTGACTCCGAATAAATTTTAGAAAACTAAATTAGTAAAAAACATCAGTAGTAAATTTTTAAATAATAATAAAAAAGAGAATTATATTAATTAAATTTTCTTGACTGCTGAAAACTAGATATGGAATTCCTTGAGGTGCTTACCGAAGGTTTGGAAAGGGTACTGATGGTGCGGGGTAGTGGACGTGAAGTAATCACCATCTATTCGTGAACTAAAGTGACGAGAATTGATGCCGCTGTCTTGCGAAAGCAGAGCTCTAGTTTATTTCTCAGTGACCTAAACGACAACTTCAGGAACACACTGTTCTTGTGCCATTGTCTGCGCAGTTACTTGCGTCGCGCGCTCTGAAAATCATGAGAAGAGAAATCTATAATCATAAGAGAAGAGAAATGATAATAATGATGAGGATGATGACGGTCGTCCGTCTATGTCAGAAATGGAAAACGAAGCTTTATTGAAGCTGATTTATCGCGCGAACAGGGACGACCGATTATCGTCTGATAACGAAACCAAAAAAGCGATGATACCAAAGGATAAGATTCTTTTAAATGGATTTTTGGACGCGTTTGTTTATGTGTGAGATATGTACATGTCAGGGTCGCAGCGAAGACTGTTCAGTTTTAAATTCGACAACCTTGTCAAATTCAGTCGAGCTCGCCGGACGACTGTAGTTGACTATTGTAGTTGACTTGTACTATTTAGAAATCGCCGGAGCAAAAACTATAGCTCAATAACACGAGTTCTGCGTAAACATCACTTTGATTCAATTCCTTTGCAACTGACAGCTAAAATCATGTCTAGAATGAACGAGAGAACAAAGATGAAAGTGGTAGAAAAAAAAAAGAGGTAAAAAATTTGAAAATCAAAATTTGGTCCGAGGCTAAGGTCGAAGCATCTACGAAACCACTGCCAGACTACTTTCTAAATGCTTCGCGTTTAACCAAAGACGCGAAAGGCTCATTTTTCTATACACATTGTCGTTAATAGGAAAAGAATAAGAGTAGGTACATATATAATTTTATTGCTTGATAGAGGTGAACTTAGAGTAGCCTAGGATAGCGCTGACTTTTATTATGATTACGTATATGTATTTGATAATAGAGATAGACGACGCGAGGATGTCGCAAGTATTATTGCATTTCCTCCGGGGATTCAGGCTCCCGCTCTCTTTTCCAGTTTCGCGCGAAAATTTTGCACACACACACATATATATGTGTGTGTGTGCGTGTATGTGCGTGGGCGTGTCGTGCGTGCGTGCGTGCGTGTGTGCGGTGCGTGCGTGCGTACGCGCGCGCGCGCGCGCGCGCGTGTGTGTGTGTGTATGTGTGTATGCAAATACACGTACATACATGCGCGCGTTGTATCGTCTTTAAGGCCTACCGGTCCAAGATGCCACTACCACTTGCTAATCGATAACACCAAGTGAAGTTGAATCATGACGCAAAAAGCGCAACTCAAAAAACCCAATGCCAAAATGCGCGTCGGTCCTTACCGAGTCTCATCGAAGGATTATATATATATATATAATCCTTCCTATCCTAATTATATATATATATATATATATATATATATATATATATATGTATATGTATATGTATATGTATATATATATACAGGATGTCCCAAGGCACGTATGACAACGCTCGTGAGCAGGTAGAGCACAGTAAACTGAACAGAAAAGTCCTTTATCATTTTGTCCTATAACGCTTAATAAAGGAGTTGTTATTGAGTAAAATCTGATCAATTATCGCTGATCTTTAGCCGGGCGCACGTCGGTGAGCCGCGCTGAAAGCTGAGCGTTCACGCATACTACCAAGCGCGCGGTTCACCGACATGCACCTGGGTAAAGATCGGCGACGATTGACTAGACTTTATTCAATAATAACTCTTTTATTAAGCGTTATAGGACAAAATAGTAAAGGACTTTTCTGTTCAGTTTACTGTGCTCTACCTACTCACGAACGTTGTCACAGGTGTTCGGGGACACCCTGTATATATAGCGTTAGAATATAAAATAATTCTAATCGCATTAAGTGTCATATGCGTGTCATGTTCCGCGCGTAGCCTCATTTCCGGCCGCGCTTAATTTTGATAGGCATTATCCAATATATCTAATTAACCAATGAGCGCAAAATATACGTGTCTTTCTCAGTCCTTTTAGCATCGCTGAGAAATCAACAGTTTTATTAAATTCCCCATTAGATTCTGATAAGTTGATTTGATGCCAATGAAAAGAAAGACAAGAAAACTAATTTTATTGAAATCATCTTCCATCTCTAAAATAGTCAACATTAATTCTAATTTTTAGCTAATTGATCCGACATTATATTTAGCACACTGTAAAATCGAGAAGTTACTTTTATTTGAATTGATTTTAAAATTAACAAACTTTATTTTAATTTTTTGATTGTCTGTGAAAGCGAAATTTACTATATAGCACTGAGTTATTCGAGTTTTTTTTTTTATGAACAAAAATCTTGACGGAAGGGTTGAGAAAGAAGAATTGAAATATAAAATTAGCGTTCAATATTTATCGATATATTGCTTAATCAGTGTCTGTGAATTATATTATGCTAAGGATTACACGAGATTACGCATCGCGTCTTCTCAAATTTCTGCAAATATTAATAATAAATTCTTGCAACTAATGAAATAATAAAAGATACGATAATTAAGAGTTGTTTGAGCACAGGACATACCGAAACTATCGCCTTTTTTCGATTATGAAAATATCGAAACATCGTAGAAAATGATTATTCTATATTCAAGAGATCAATCAAGTGATTTTAAATAACAAGGACAGAATTTAGAAAAATTTAATTTTTTATATAATATAGATAAATACAAATTTTTTTTTAATAGTTTTGAAATTTATTGCATATTTTTGTAATATCATACAAATATATGTATAATGAGAATTGAAGATTATTAAATCTCAAGTGACAAATTATGCTATTTGGAAAAGAAACAAAAGCGCGATAGTTTCAGAGCATCCTACACATATGTACATTCACATTGTTCATTGTAAAGTGCACGCACTGTTCTGCAATACTAATAAGTTAGAGAAAAAGAGGAAAAAGAAATAAGAAGAAAAGAAAAACATAAAAATATTAATTATATATCTATGAAAGTGTATCGAATTAAAGCGCGTGAATCGATATCGCCATTGATTCTTTAGTCTAGATAAAAAGAAATATTTACATTAATGAAGAGAGAATATATATATATGTGTGTGTGTGTGTGTGTGTGTGTGTGTGTGTGTGTGTGTGTGTGTGTGTGTGTGTGTGTGTGTGTGTGTGTGTATGTGTGTGTGTGTGTATGTGTGTGTGTGTGTATGTGTGTGTGTGTGTGTGTGTGTGTGTGTGTGTGTGTGTGTTGGGTAGGTGTGTGTGTGTGGGTGTGTGTGTGTGTGTGTGTGTGTGTGTGTGTGTGTGTGCGCGCGTGTGTGTGTGTATGTTTGTGTATGTATGTATATTTCATAGCTAAGTTGTTTCACTTTTATCGGACGCAAAATCGCGTTGGATACGCTGAAATGAGAAGAAAGAAAGAGACATCAGCGAAAAGCGTTTCGATTTAATTCATGAAATAATCATAAGTAGCGAAATGTGCTCGCATTTCAACACTACAGTTTGACACAGATATATATCTATAAGCAATATATATATATCTTTTACCGAGTGCAACAGACGAATATCTGCAATAGAGCTGGATACATATAGGCTCTATATAATGTGTATAAACACATAATGTACACTTAAAAAATTATTACTCTCTTTCTCTCTCCACATATCTCTCTCTCTCTCTCTTTGTCTATCTCTATCTCTCTCTCGTCCATGATATTTGCGATATATACTTTATAATTTTATTACGTTACCTATCGATTGCATATATTTTATGTGTACTTATCTTACTCGATAGGCATTGGGGCACTGCATAGTTTATACGAGAAATGTTAACATTATGAGAAAGTTTATTGCAAATATGAATCGATTGTTGCTGAATAAATCGCCAATACATACACGTTGTACATACACACATAGATAAAGAAAAAAAAGGAAAAGAGAAATGTGACCGCGCGTTTATTCATAAGGCGTTTAAAGAAGACGAATAATAAAAAAAGACGAAAAAACGAGGAGCATCATCTTTTTCATAGATCGAACAGTATTGCAGTGTATTCTGCTGCCGCTTTATATTTTATTATGTCGTATTTACTTTAAATGCACAATGACCAGATGCACACAAACGTATGTGTGATATATCTAGAGTATATACAGATGTATATTATTTGTAGCTGGTGAGAATGAAAGTGATTGATAAATTTGAAGAAACTCAGAGTCCGGCGGTTCCGATTAATCTAATATAACGCAGTCTGATAAAGCCTGTATCAGATTACACATTAAAAATTGAAGATTGGAAAGATTGGAATTTGACTAATAGAAGGGACTAAAAATGTCCTGATTGGTCAAATTTCAATCTTCAATCTTCAATCTCAATCATAGTCTGATACGAACTTTACAAACGCAATTCACATCATTCTCGTTCTACTCGATTCATATGTTATTGGCAACAGCGGAGATGCGTCCACGGTTTGCTTTGCGGAAACAGAACAATACGTTTTCTGAATAGTATCTTTCCATTTCCAAGAATATTCTTCATCGTAATCGCATTATAGAAAATAGATTGCAAAAGACTGAATATAAGCCAGCGGTGGCGACACACACACATTGTGAAGATCAATGTATGTGATCCGTTGCGAATAAATAAAAATGCGCACAATACTTTGGCTATAAAGAAGTCCTCAATATATTGCAAAATAGAAGCTAAGGTAGTTATTGTGGACGATGTGTGAAAATGAAAAGCAAACCGCGGCGTAACCACTTTACCTATTGATCAGGAGAGAATGTTTGAAAGTTTACTCATTATCAGAAATATTGTTCTGTTTCTGCAACTTATTCCGAACATGATAAGCAAAACTGAAAGAATACCTATGAAAATTTTATTTATCGAAATTAGTTATAAAATATCTTCATGTTTTTACGGAATATTTTTAAAATAGTCTTAGAAAGTTATTAGAACATTCTAATTGTCGGAAATAATTATTCCGATATTCTTAAAGTAATTGGGGAAAAATCTTTTTGCAGATATTATATCTCTCATTGCACTTTGCACTCTGTTTTTAAACATAAATTTCGAGTGATTTTCGATACTCGGCTGTTTCGAATAACATAATAATACCAGCGAGCTTGGCATTTGTCGAGATATTTATGCGGCATTTGCGCGGCGCATTCCGTTTATAAAATGGAACCGCGCTCTGGATTTAAATCTCTAGGCTGTGAGATGCGAGCTAAGCAGCAGACAAACTTGCTCGAAACCTCAATCATATGTGTCAAATCAAGTATAAATCTACTTTTAACCTATATTGTATAACCGATCAATCCTCTCATCAAAATAGAAGGAATACACGACTATAATATTTACTTTTCACTTCAAAAACTGCGACGATTTTTTCTGCCCTTGAGACTCGAATAATAAAAAAGATATATATATATATTTATTAATTCCCCTACACGGGAAGAGAAAAAAAAAGAAATATTGATCTAGAGAAATAAAAAGATGTTATTATAAATATACATACAGAGAGTGGACTGAAGCGGTGAAAGTGGATATTGACAAGAGAGCTATGCGAATTTGGAATAATTTTTTCTTCAATAACATTTTTTCAATAACATTTATATTACTTCATTTATACTTTTTTTATAGTATTTTACTGTTTTTTATATTTATTAAACAAATAAAATAAATAAAGTTTTTTTTATATTTTAATGCTTATAATAACTCATTGATTATACTTAATTTTAATCTTAAAAACTAATGCTTACTAGAATTGCTTGAAATTTTCAGCAAGAAAAATTTAATCTCAAATTCGTCGACGCATCTCTGATATAGATCTCCGCTTTCCTGGTCCATACTAAGTATACATGGTGTCTGCTTTCTCTTGACAATAGATACTACAATAGATCACTTATGAAATGTATTTGAGAAACAAATGGAATGTAACTTTGCTGATAAAGATACATGCATTTTAAAAACATTTAAATAGAATTAGATATCAAGAATATATATGTAATTATATATTCTATACTGGCATGAAAATCGATAATTGTACGTTTCTGACTTGAAGTCTTTGTGTGCGCTTAGTCCATTTTTAAGGCAATTTAAAGTTTACTTCGCAAAAAATGCAGTTTTCGGCCGCACGTAACTGTCGTTAGGAGGAAGTTGCACAAGACACCCTGTACATATGAGATACGAGATAATATATTTGTAGATACAGAGTTTAATCATCTGAATAGTATATAGAGTCAATACTGTGAAGAGCCTGTAACTTACCTATACTCTTAGATAATAGACTGTAATACTTGTAACTGATTTACGAAAGATGAACTATATGAATGAAAAAAAAAATATATACTACGAGAAAATCGATTAAATAAATAAATGATATACCTATATGATCAGAATGTTGCGCCGATCTATCGTTTTGTCACTCCCTTATATTTCTCTTTTTTATTATCATATCTATAATATTTATATATAATTATTGTTTAGTCATTCTCTTTTTATTTCAATTTTAGATGTTTATTTCAATATTAGATATTTGATTCTATTTTTATTTTATAATCTAGAATTTTAGATGTTTGATTTTAAATATTTTTGTACAAAAAGTTATAAGAGTTAGTTGTGCGGTTACTAATAATTTCTTAAAGATATTGTTGACATAAAAATGCATAATTTTAAAATATTTTAAGCTTAGGTTGATTATCGAAGTACTCTACTTTCATATTAAATTTTCCCATTTGATTGAAAAAATAAAACTTTTCATCGTGTCTATAGATAGAACATAAGCATCGTGTCTATAGATATACATATACCTTCACATGTATATGTTGTATGACAAACATATATACATGCGAAGGTATATTTTTCACAGCATGATGCTTGATAAGCAAATGGCACGCACGCGCCTTTCGAGCACTTACTCACAAGACGGAGACAACTATGGCCGAATTTACGTCGTACATTTGATACGCGTATCATCAGATATTATATTCGTAAAAGGCAGCCGTATCAACCAGGGTTGCAATTAAATCAATTCTTAATTTAATTCACAAGTAAATCATAAATCAATTTTTAATTATTAATTACAATAAGATTTAATTCAAATTTGTTTCGTGAATTACACAGGCTTTAATTCACAAATCAATTTTGAGTCGTGAATTACACCGGCTTTAATTCATAATTCAAATTTGATTTGTAAATTATATAAGTTTTAAATCATAATTCAAATTCGATTGGTGAATTACACAAGTTTTAATTCATAATTAAAATTTGATTCATGATTTAAAATCGATATAATTCACAAATCAATTTTGATTTATGATTTAAAATTTGTCTAATTCATAAATCAATTTTGAATTGTGATTTAAAGACTGAATAATTCACAAATCAATTTTTATTTATAATTTAAAATCTGTATAATTCATAAATTAAATATGATTTGTGATTTAAAGCTGATATAATTTACGAATCACGTTTAATTCGTGATTTAAAGCTGGTACAATTCACAAATTAATTTTGATTTATGATTTAAAATCTATCTAATTTATAAAACTATATTGAATTTTAATTTACAAAGCCTTAATTCACAAATCAATATTAATTTATGAATTGAAATTAAAGTAAACTATAATTATATATTTAATTATTGTATATATCTATCTATTTATCTATCTATCTATCTAAAAATATATATATACTATATATATATATATATATATATATATATATATATATATCAGGATTTAACATATATAGGATATACATATATATATATATATATCCTATATATATTTAAAATGTATATATAAAACATTTCTACTTATCGTGGACACAAGAAATAATAATATGCACTTATTTAAAATTAATAATACAACACATTTAAATGACAGTTCTATATCAATTTTGATTTCGAATGTATGGTAGATAAAATCGTATGTACCATATTATAGCAAAAAGTAGCTAAAATTCGATATTGACGAATGTGTATATTTCTTGTAGTTTGAGTATAAGAAATTGCGTGGAATATTACAATTTAATCATAGCTACAGTGTATACATGTATTTTTGAATTTCTGTTGCCTTATTACTGAGAATTTCCGAATTTTGTGAATCAAAATGATTAACTTTTAGCAGTGACAATATGTCAAATTCAACTTCACAACACAAAATTTTATTTATATAAATAAAAGAATTTACTTGCACTGAGTGGTTCAGAATATCAAAATAAAAATAAAAACAGTTAATAATCACAAAATATACAAGATTTTTAACTATTTAATTGATAAATTTAATAATTCGTCATGTCTCTGAGGAGCGTGAAATATGACATTGTTTTGAATTTTTTATAAGTTGACCAGATTGCACGCTCTATACATGAGGCCTATTGGATAGCGTAGGTTAAAACTGCATGAAAGGCTGTCAATTTCAAATGGACAGCAATTACATATCTTATATAACTCAAAATTTGCTATAAGTTCATTCCAGCTACTTCGCACTATTTCCGTCTCTCTCATTCTTTTCAGCTGAGCGATGTTGCCATATTTTCACAGTGAATTTCGCATCATATTGGATGATATGATCAATTTCATCGAATTATATCTTCGAATTAATTATCGAATTAATATCTTGTTAACCAGTCAGTACTTGTTAAATATTATTTAATCAAATATTTCCTCTATATATAAACTACACTTGAGAGGTTCCGTGTCTGGGTGGCGGAGGGAGGGTGGTCTTAAATGTGCTCGAGCGAAAACACATGGGGTGCAGGACCAAAGAGGAAGACAAAGTTTTAGAAGGGAGGAGAAGGAATAAGAGCGGAGAGAGAAGTCTAGATGAGAATGAAGAGAAATAAGATGGACAGAAGATGAAGAATTTAGAAGGAGTAATGGATTTTATCAAAACCGGATCAAGATCCGCTCGGCGGATCGATCAAAAGTACTCAGATCGAAAACCATCGAAAATGTTAATAAAAGATGTCAACTCAATAAAGCTAACAAATAAAAGGCTCACGGCAAAATCGCGCAAAAGTCAAATTCAGGATCAAACAATAAATCAGTAAGTCACCGAATCTGGAATCAAAAGAAATATGCTCGTCGAATCATCCGGAAATCTGGTCCGAAAGATTATCACTTTCATCGGCACTCATCAAAGAGACAAGAAATCGCGCGAGAAATCAAATCAATCGATCGGCGTCGAAATCGATAAATTCCAGATCCATCCGTCAGATCAAACATCGTTTTCGTCGTCGACTCAAAATCCGGCGAAAATCGAAAAAGACACTCAAACAAGATCGATCCGGGCATCGGCAAGATCAGGATCAATCCAGCGTCGATCGAGATCAGGCGATCTTTTCGAAATCAAAATAAACTTTGAATCAGAGATCGACGTCGACATCCGGATCCACGAAACCCGTCGTCATTTCAAAGGTCGATCAGAAGATCCGGAAATCCAGCGTCGGATCAGAGGCGCAAACAACGTCAGGATCGGAAATCCTCGATCAGTCCGCGCTCGATCCGCTTGCGCGGCATCGAAATAAATCCGGTCGGCGTCGAGATCGTCAGATCACTTCCGGATCGAACAAATCGGCGCGCGGCAAAGATCCGCTTGCGTCAGAATCGATCTTGCGGAATCCAGAAACAAAGGCGGCATCCACGGCGACTCCGGAAATCAAAATCGCTTCGGCGCGGATCGGTCGAAAGATCGAATCAGCGTTCGAAAAATCAAAATCGGCGCTCGTCGGATCGTCGATATGGATCGGACAATCAAAAGACAACAAGGACAAAATCAATAAAAAAATCCGTCGCTCAAAATCATCCGGAAAGATAAGGATCTTTTTGAAAGGATCGTCGGTCGTCGGCTGCGCGCGCATCAAATGCTCGTCGGTTTTCAGCGATCTCGGATCAACTCGGCGAAATCGAAATCGTCTGAAATCAAAAATCGTCAGGCAGTTTCAATCACTTCCGTCGATCGCGGAAATCCGGTGCGTTTCAAACAATATCCGAAAAAGTTTCGCTTCAAGATTAGGACGGGATAGGAGAGGGGCTGAGAACTATATAAAACGGATAATTGTAAAAGCATAAATGTATTTGAGTATTTGTGTAATATTGAATCCCCTTTGGGGGGGAAATAAAGACGCTATTCTATTCTATTCTATAAATTACACTTCTGTAAATTTTAAACAAATATTATTTCTATTTGAATATTATTTCTATTTGTTTTGGTCATTTGAATCGACGTGGTCAAACGTTTTCCAGAAAATCACGGGTTAATTTGCTGCAAATTAAAATCCTCATAACTTTTAATCGCTTCAGTGAATCGACTCAAGATTTTTTTATAAATTTTTAAACATATGTAAGAACATTTTGTATAATTTTGGTTAAATTTCTAATATTCAAAAATAAGTACGAAACATCTTTAAGATCTATCTAATTTATAAATCAATATTGAATTTTAATTTACAAAGCTTTAATTCACAAATCAATATTAATTTGTGAATTGAAATTAAAGTAAACTATAATTACATATTTAATTATTGTATATCTATATATCTATCTATCTATCTACAAATATACATATATATATATATATATATATATATATATATATATATATATATACATATATATATGTACCCTGATAGCAAAATGTTAGCAGTATGCTAGCAGTATGCCAGCAAATTCAATCATGACTTTGCAGCATGCAATATATGCAAGGCATTTTTATATTAAATTAATGATATTTTATTAATTTGGGTGTTTACGACAAGTAATCGGATTTCCAATCGGATCGAGCAGTAGTACTCAATCTTATTGAAAAATCCCCTAGATTAATCGGATCATGTTTGTACTGTCTCAGCAATAATCGGATTAGATTTGAGATTTAATAAATCGTGAGGAATAAGTTGTAAAAAAACATAAGTTTAATAAAAGTAGAGAAATATATACGTACCTCATTATTATTTTAAACTACATTATTTTAAATTTAACACTTCATTTTTTCTAAAAGATTTATTAATAATAAAAGTATATATGTTTTACTAATAAAATTCTGGAAAGAAATAAATTTTTCATAACCTTATTGTATTAATTGCTATCTACAACTTAAATAAAACAACATTTTTTCAAAAACAATTTGAAGACACAGATATAAGTGCAAATAAGAATAAATACATTGAGCAAGATCATTTTGGTAGGTATATTAAAAGTGAAAAAAAATTGTTAGTTAAGGAAAGTTAATTCAATATATATTTTTTATTTAGTTATTGTGCAGATATTAAAAATAAAAAATCATTATATTATTTCAATAAATATATTTTTATGATTTTTGGAAAATTATAAGTTAGAAAAAAATTTTTTTTCAGTTTTATGATATATGAATATTATATATGTATATGTATTTTATGATATATATACCAAAATAATCTTACTCAATGGCAATGGATCTATTTGCACACTCTTAGCTGTATCTTCAAACTACTTCTGAAAAAAATATCATTTTATTTAAGTTATAGCAATTAATACAATAAAGTTATGAACAATTTATTTTCCATTTTATCAGTAAAACGTATATACTTCTATTATTAATAAATATTTTAGAAAAAATAAAGTGTCAATATTTATAATAATATAGTTTAAAATAATAATGAGGTATGTACCTATTTCTCTACTTTTATTAAACTTATGTTTCTTTACGATTTATTCCTTACGATTTATTAAATCTCAAAATTAATCCGATTATTGCTGAGACAACGCAAACATAATTCTTTTATATAAGGATTAATATAGGGGATTTTTTTATATAAATTGATTGAATACCTGCTTGGTCCGATTGGAAATCCGATTACTTGTCGTAAATACAAATTAGTAAAATATCATTAATTTAATATAAAAATGACTTGCATATATTGCGTGCTGTGCGGCAATCGTGATAAATCAGTTTCCTATTATGCGTAAGTAAATGTAACTTTTTGTATCTATTTATATATTGTAAAGATTATTATGTGAATTTTCGATTAGATTTTATGTGAAGTTAAAAAAACATATTAGAATCCGATATTCATCATAATTTACTTAGAGCATGTATATATATATATATATATATATATATATATATATATATATATATATATATGCTCTAAGACAATTTATAACAGATAGCTGTCAATTTCAATGCATGCGTACAAAGGACAAATAGGACTCTATATCTTTTTCTCTCGCACACATTTTAGATACACTTTTGTTCCAGCATTCCCTCTCCAGGTATATGTGCTCTAATGGCCCTAGCACATTCGACGCGATGAGCGATGCGCGACGAGAAAATGAAAATTTATTTTCCTATATTCACACTGAACACGATTGAACGCGAGCGACAAGCGATAAGCGACGCAACGATTTCAAAATCTCCGAATTTTTGGCAAATCGCTCCAGTTTTCTTTGACAATAAAGTTAACGATTAATTAATATGCAAATTAATGTATACATATAACTTAACTTGTCACAAATTAAATACAAAAAAAAAATACTTATAATAATAAAAAGTTATATATAATATAACTAACTAATTGTAATAATAAAAATAATACTAATTTAATGAGCAAAAACTTACTGTTATATTTTCTATATCTTCAAAATTCTTTTTTACATAATTGTGGTCTATTGATCGATAGCGTGGAAAAAAGGTTTTTTAGCGACAAAGACAAATACTTGACGCAGTCACTATCACATAACAAATTGATGACTTTACAATGTATATTTGATAAAAAAATATTTTGCGAGCAATGAACTATTTTGCCATATATTGTTAAAATTTTACTGTCAAAAATTAACGAGCAAAAGATAGCGCGCCACTTTTTTATCGAATTAGTAATAGAAAAATTCGTAACAGAATCTTTCTAATCTAGAATCTAGATTAGTAATAGAAAGATTCTCAAAGATTCGAAGGGGGAGAGAGAGAGAGAGAGAGAGAGAGAGACGTTATTTCTGCCATTTTTTTTTTGATTAAATTATAAGGATAATTTTGCGTGAGTCGGTGATTTGAAGGTGATTGTTGTTTACATATACTGGCAGTTCCTTTAATGTCTCTCCCTTTGTTTCAAGCATGGCGCCCAATCGCGATTTGTTTTTGATCGACGCAGAGCGCGTTCTTTCGCCGAGCGCGGTATTACGAAATCATATGTTTTCTCTGTATAATTTATAGTTATCGCTAGCTTTCGCGCATCGCGTGCGACGAAACTAGAAATTTGGATTCGTATGATGTTAGCCGACGACTAACACTTTTTTTAAATAATTATGTGTGAAATTGATTGTATTTCGTTTGTAGATGATTGTAGTGCATTTATTTTCGTTTGTTAGTTCATAATTAATTTTTAATTAATTATTTGACTGTAGACCATGAAACTAGCCGACATGTACTATAAAATTACAAAAATAAATGTGAAATCGATCGTATTTCGTTTGTAGATGATTGTAGTGCATTTATTTTTGTTTGTTAGTTTATAATTAATTTTTAATTAATTATTTAAAGTTTGAAATATACCAAAGTACATGCATGAACAGGAAGCACGCGCGTAGGAGAGGGATCGAAGGCCCCCCCTTACACCCCTCGCCATCCGGGTGTATGGCGCGTGTGTGCGCGCGCGCGCTTCCTGTCCACGCATACATAAATAAAAATAATTTTAAGAAATGAATAAATGTTTATTTGTCATCATATCGTTCCAGTTTTCAGCGCAAATAGCGCTCCATATAATATAAGGCAATCAAAAGACGGAATAAAACGCGGAAATCTAGTTACTATTCTCTTCCGCGTTTCCGCGCTGCATGTAATAGCACCCTAAGGCAGTAACCAATCAATCTTTTGCTTTTATGTAAACTTGTAAGTTGATTGGCTTACCGTCACTGCTTTTTGCCGCGCGACAAGTTGCTACATCCTGTGTGCACAAGCCATAATGCTTCTATAATCCATAATTTCATGTGTGTGCGTGTGTGTATGTGTGACATTGTGATGTAATAAGAGCACGTAACCTTATTTCTAGAAAAATTTGGAGGATTAGTGTTTATAATATTCTGAGATTTATTTAATCATCAAAAGAAATCATGTCGCGGTATAATACTTTTCTTCATTCTTTATATATCAAATTCTATATATTCCTAGAATAAAATAATAATATGTCAGAAATGAAATTTACATATTAATTTCGTGCATAATATAATTTTAACATGAAAGTTACAAAAACTTTTTTTATTATAATAAAAAGCTTATCACAGTGAAAGTAGCTAGAGCTCTTGTATCATACATATTTACGTTCCTCAAGATGTTGAGACTTAATATTCATGCAAATCTTTTGAACAATTTTACCAATGCATGAATTTAAATTATAAAGAAGCAATATTTCTATATTAACCAATGTTTAGAGAACTGGCAATAGCTTTATGTAATTATTCTTGCAACTTATTCTAGAGTACCAGACATTCCAGACACTTCAGCCTTGAAGGGTGGAGGAGATAGACCCATGAGCATAGTTCGTCGTATGGACCGTGAAAGAGAACGGATGCTGGGGATGACAGATGAGGAGCGTGCTTGGAGAAAGAAATGGTTAGATGCACAAAAGCTTGCTCCAGAGGAGCCGGTGACACCAGTAGGTTACTACAAAGAGATGTACAATCCGATCAGGCGATTTTACAGTGCGCCTATGAACAAAGTTCAAAATATGATGGAGCCATTTATGGTAACAACGCAAGCTTGATGAGGAAAATTTATTTAATTATAATTATATATACAATATATACAAAAATTAATAATTCCTGTCTTTTTACAGGGCCACGCGGCTGCATATGTAACACGACACATTATATCCAAAAGCATAATGAGTATTTTTGCAATCTATTGCATATATTATCACTTGAAGTATAATCCAATGGTACTGTAAATTTAAATAAAGAAATTTATTTCAAGTATTGGATGCATTGCTTTTATTTTAAAATATATATTTTATATGTATTATTTGATTTCCAGAAATGGACAAGACAAGGTGGATGGAAAATTACTGTATCAAGACCCAAGATGTATCCTGATACAAAAGATTTGGATGCTTTATATCGAACAAAGGGTAATCAGTTTTATGTGAATGGTTTCGATAAATCTCCTATATAAATTTTAGAAATATATATGCTATCTTTTATATATAGTTATTTAATTAATATAAATTAGTGTTATTAGAGGACACAATGTTATTAATAAAAACTAATATAGATACAATGTTCCATATTCTGAATCCATATTTATTACTAAATGTGCCTTACATTTAGATGATATGATATATAAATGTTGCGGTATTTTGAACGCACATTTAAAAGCAAATCACCACTTTTAGCTTAAAAATGCAACTTTATAATGGAAATCCTATTCTGAACTACATTTATAGTACATTTATGTCTTTCTCGATAAACTGCCAATAAATGTCTTAGAACAAATTTATACATAATAGCGACGCGCTACTTACGGATATTCGATATTTCGCAAGTTTGAATTATTTTATTGTCATTCCACAATTGATTTCATTAATAAAGTTATTGTAGATCAAATTTTTGTAAATAATAGAAATTTTTTACATGACAATTGCCCGTAAAATATCAAAGTTGTTTTTTACATAACAATAAGAATCGACAGGGAGTGCATTTCGTTTCGTGCATTGAGCGCATCAGGATGCGAACCCATACAGCGGAATAGCATAACGCGAGCGGAATCAATTGTAAACGCTCCGCTGTTTCATTCTATTTTCAATAGTTTTTAGCGAGTGGATTTTTGCTCGAAGAATTAAAATTCCGATCGCATAAAAAACAGAGGTGCGTAAAAGAACGGGGAGGCAGGGTATAATAGAGACAATTCGTATGATGTTAGCCGATGACTAACACTTTTTTTAAATAATTACAAAATACGTGTGAAATTGATTGTATTTTGTTTGTAGACTATTGTAGTGCATTTATTTTCGTTTGTTAATTCATAATTAATTTTTAATTAATTATTTAAATATATTTTTAATTATTTATTTAATTAATTATTTTAATTAATTTTTTAATTGTAGACCATGAAACTAGCCGACATGTACTATAAAATTACAAAAATAGATATGAAATCGATTGTATTTTGTTTGTAGTGTAACGTCTTGCCAATTTTAAAAACTATATTTTAGCTAGTAATTAAGTACCGCTTTTATCCCTACAAAATACCTATAGAATAATTATGTAATCCATTTGCTTTTATTTTAATTGATAACTAATTTCATTAATCGCTTATTATTTTAGTTCCATATGGTTATTTAGCCTAAAACCTGAATATATTTTAATCCTTTTAGTAATAATAATCGATGGCGCAAGGAATTGAGAATTCCTTGGATCGACGAATCAGGAAGCATTATTTAGAACTAGCTAGTTGTACAGCAGTGACTTTCTAGAACTAACCTGCTGATTACTTTAAGAACGAACTTGCGAGCGAGTTTCATACTCGATAATATCGATACTAATATCTAACTTTTAAGATTTTAATATTTAATCATACAGACAAATATATATATAATAATTACTCACTCTTAAATTGAGGAGTAAATGCGCCGTACTTTATGGAATCATAAAACGTATATAATAATAATTTGTTGACTATAATTTGTTGAATATTTATAATTATTTTATCTAAAACATCACATATAAAACTTTCAATACTATATCCAATACAATTATACTTTATAAATAATTAAAATCATATTAATTAAAACAGGTTATTATATAATGCGCGAATGCTTCCATAAAGAAATGATTTTAATAAAATTAATATGCTTTATTGTAGTACCGATCTTTATTGTAGTAAGCGACCATAAATATAAATTTAAGAGGCTTATATTCTATGGAATCATAAATTATATACATTGCATATAATACATATAAGTTATCTAAAATATGTATATTTTTAAACTATAGAATGCCATAACTTTATTTAAATTGCCAACTTATTATCAGAACTGAAATAAATAGAACAAATGATTCCATAAATTAATAAGCATAAATATTAACCATATTATTAAGGATTTTATATTATAAAATATTAACTAAGCTTAAGAAAAGAACGCGCATAAGAAGCCTCATATCAATGAAACCTGATATTGAGAGCGATAAGTCGAACGGACATGCGACGGCTACGACCACGAGCGCCGAAACTCAATAGTCAGATAAACATATCGATCAACAATTCTCAGAAAAATTGTTGTTAAAAATCTTTCTTCTCAGAAGTCCTCCACTGAATCATTCTAAGAACCTTCCAGAGCGCGACGCGTGTGCTGCGCACGGCCCGAAGACCCTTTGTTTCGACAGTATATAAGCCGGCGATTTCGAACCTTCGGGACAGTCAATTCGGAGCATTACGTTCAGATCATTCAGTCATAGCATTACATTCAGATCATTCAGCATTGCATTGCAGTCAATTCGGAGCATTACGTTCAGATCATTCAGTCATAGCATTACATTCAGTTCGGTCAGTCAATTAAGAGATCTTCAAGCATTCGAATCATTTATTCTTAGCTAACATTATTCATTACTAATTCCTTACTATTTCGTACAAGTATTCGCTCCGTATTATTCATTGTTCGCGTACTATTCACTATTCCATTTCGATTAATATAATTGTCGATTCAGTGTTAAGTTGTGTAAAACTAAGGAAATAATAAAAAACTTTGTGCATACATCTGTGTACTTTTATCCGGCCTACTTCATCCACGACCGAGGTCTTAAAGGACGAGAGAAGGGCTTAACAAAGTACGACCAGAACTTGAACAGAAGGAAGGATTTTCCTGCCACATCACGGTAAGTACTTACAATTACTATAAATCCCCATCTTTCCATAAATATTAGAAACTTTATTTGAATTGACTGACAACCCCTAATATCATTTAATTACCTTTTCATCCTCTAAATAATAAGAAATCCTCTGTCAAGCATTAGCATGTGGCTGACAGTTTCCAGTCAGTCAACTTTAATCTATTATCCTACTATTATTTAAAACACACCCATAATATCAATACTAAGTAAGATTTATAAATTCCATGCAAAATATATACTACTGTTGTCATTTGAACCTGACTTAATCTTGCAACACTTTGCTCTTTTTCCCGAAAATCCATCGTTGCCGAGCGCTTATGGTGCCCCTGGCGACTCCCTCCTTTCTTCCTAAATTCTGAATATAATCCTTAAACCTCGTTGCCGAGCGCTTATGGTGCCCCTGGCGACTCCCTTTTTCCTAAATTTTGACCTCGTTGCCGAGCGCTTATGGTGCTCCTGGCGACTTCCTCCTTTCTTCTTGAATTCTTTATATAACCCTTAAACCTAGTTGCCGAGCGCTGATCGAGGTGCCCTGGCGACGTTTCCTATCAATTTAAAAATCTCCCACAAGAAATGACAACAGGAGATTAAATTGAAATCAAATTTATTATCTAATTTTCTGAACACAACCCAATCCTTGAACCTAGTTGCCGAGCGCTAATTACGGTGCCCTGGCGACATTCGACCCCTTTTCTAAACCTTCCCTTTCTATCAGAAATTTAGAGTCATAATATAATCAAGTATTGATATTAAATAAAAGACCTTATTCTTTAGACAATTCTCATAATAAATTAATTCGATCTAACTAACTCTCCATTATTTAGTGTCCACTATTTGTTAACTATCCTTAATTTCTATTATAATGTTCCTTTTCAAATCTTAATTCTGTTACGGTTTCTAATTAATATATATATATATATATGTATATCTTAAGTAACAAGCCCCTTGCATATGGTGAACCCGCAATACAAGCGGACTTGCCGCTAAAACGCAACCATAATCGATATCTTTCTTTTATTAATATAATATTAAAAGTCTATTCTTTAAACCTGATTAACCTTCGAATTACATATACCTAGTTGCGTCCATATCCCTAAAATACCTAGTGAAACTTCCTAGTAACCAAATAGTTCCGCGCCTACACCATTCCCCTAGATCCACTAGATTAGTCCTAGCTCTCGGCGTCCCTGGAGATAGCCGGTGGAAGCAGGTTGCCCTATAAAAATAGAAAACAATCTTTTTCTCACTAACTGAGGTATAGAGAGAGAAAGAGCGTCGCTGAGACGTAACAGTAGGTTATTAAGCGGGGAACACACACTTTTGCATAAGCGCATAGCAATAAGCATAAGAAAATTGATTGGTTCATTTTCTTATGCATACATTTGTGGACCAATCAATTTCTTTATGTTTATGGTTATGCGCTTATGCAAAAGTGTGTGTTCCCCGCTTTATTTTCATTCATTACTAGTGCATTTATTTTCATTTGTTAGTTTATAATTAACTTCTAATTAATTTGTTTAAAGTATCAATCGTCGGCTAACATCATACGATACATCATACATAGGATGCGTTCCATTTCATCGCATTGAACGCATAGGTCGCCTGAAAATCTATAGTTCACATGACATATATTATAGATTTCCAAGCAATCTATGCGCTTTATGCATGAAACGGAACGCAATCATATTATAAAATAAAAAGAAAACTCTTTTGTAATCAATTGTATTTTGTTTATAGAGTTTTGTAGTGGATGTAAAAAGCATTGTAGTCTTTTCAAATTGTTTATAATTAATAAATAGATTTATTAAACTATACAGGGTGTCCGGAAACTTTTGACACACCGAAGTGTGAAGGTAGATTGGGCCAAATTAAGCCGAAAAGTCCTGTACCATTTTGAAAAATTCGTGATATTGTGTTATTAATTAAAATATGTGAGCTAATGAGCGCATTGGAAAGCGGTAGGCCTGTACGACGTATTACTTATGTATATCTCTTTTAGTAATGAAAGCATCATCTGAGCGAGAGGTGGAGTCACGCAGTCACCTCTTAAGGTGCCTTTTCACGCTGATGTTCGACGCTCATTTTTAGCATCAAAGTCACGTCATTAAAGTTGACACTATATTATAAAAACGTATGAAAAAAGTTTATAGCGTCGAATTTATAACGTCAATATTTGGCCAACAATACGGCTTGACGCTTGACGTTGAAGTTGAGAAAATTCAACTTCTTTTTTCTTGACGCTAGCGCGGCTAGCGTCGAGTCGAAATCACATGACCACATGCAACGAGCGTCTCATGAATTCGCAATTTTATACAAAGCATAAGCTAGCCGTGCGAGGAGGATCGATAGAGAGGTGAATATATTTTGTCTCAACTGTGGCTCCGTGACCAATGAACAAGAACTCAATATAACCGGCTTCGGCAGTTAAGGGGATAACGCATACAAGCGCGAATTGCGTAGATTCCTACGGCCACAGTTAAAACACAAAAATATATCTCTGTTTGTCGATCCTCCTTGCGCGCGCCATGGCTTCTCCATTAGTATAAATTCTATGTTAATCGTTCTCAGAGTGATTAAACCTGCTACATTCGAAAACGTCATGATATAGGCTTTAGGTACGCATTCACATGTAAGAGGTAAATTTAAATATAAATGTAAAAAGTAAAGTTTTAACTTGATAATTATTTATTGCTATATATACAAAATACATTGTTAATCAAAGACTACGAATATGTTTGCAAAATGCTGAAAATTTTTATCAGTTATATATATTGATACCCATACAACACTGAAAGATTGCAAAAATGTCGCATAGACTTTACATTGAAACATTGACTATGTTTAAGCGGGGAGCACACACTTTTGCATAAGCGCATAACCATAAACATAAAGAAATTGATTGGTCCACAAATGTATGCATAAGAAAATGAACCAATCAATTTCCTTATGCTTATTGTTATGCGCTTATGCAAAAGTGTGTGCTCCCCGCTTTACACGTCACTCCTAATCGGGTTTATGTAACGTCCTGCCAATTTTAAAAACTATATTTTAGCTAATGTAACGTTCTGCCAATTTTAAAAACTATATTTTAGCTAGTAATTAAGTACCGCTTTTATCCCTGCAAAATACCTATGGAATAATTATGTAATCCATTTGCTTTTATTTTAATTGTTAACTAATTTCATTAATCGCTTATCATTCTAGTTCCATATGGTTATTTAGCCTAAAAACCGAATATATTTTAATCCTTTTAGTAATAATAATCGATGGCGCAAGGAATTGAGAATTCCTTAGATCGACGAATCAGGAAGCATTATTTAGAACTAGCTAGCTGTACAGCAGTGACTTTCTAGAACTAACCTGCTGATTACTTTAAGAACGAACTTGCGAGCGAGTTTCACACTCGATAATATCGATACTAATATCTAACTTTTAAGATTTTAATATTTAATCGTACAGACAAATATATATATAATAATTACTCACTCTTAAATTGAGGAGTAAATGCGCCGTACTTTATGGAATCATAAAACGTATATAATAATAATTTGTTGACTATAATTTGTTGAATATTTATAATTATTTTATCCAAAACATCACATATAAAACTTTCAATACTATATTCAATACAATTATACTTTATAAATAATTAAAATTATATTAATTAAAACAGGTTATTATATAATGCGCGAATGCTTCCATAAAGAAATGATTTTAATAAAATTAATATGCTTTATTGTAGTATCGATCAAGCGACCATAAATATAAATTTAAGAGGCTTATATTCTATGGAATCATAAATTATATACATTACATATAATATATATAAGTTATCTAAAAGATCTATTTTTTTAAACTATAGAATGCCATAACTTTATATAAATTGCCAACTTATTATCAGAACTGAAATAAATAGAACAAATGATTCCATAAATTAATAAGCATAAATATTAACCATATTATTAAGGATTTTATATTATAAAATATTAATTAAGCTGAAGAGAATGCGCATAAGAGGCCTCATATCAGTGAAACCTGATATTGCGAGCGATAAGTCGAACGGACTCGCGACGGCTATGACCACGAGCGCCGAAACTTAATAGGCAGATAAACATATCGATCGACAATTCTCAGAAGAATTGTTGTTAAAAATCTTTCTTCTCGGAAGTCCTCCACTGAATCATTCTAAGAACCTTCCAGAGCGCAACGCGTGATCTGCACACGGCCCGAAGACCCTTTGTTTCGACAGTATATAAGCCGGCGATTTCGAACCTTCGGGGCATTCAATTAAGAAGTCTTCAACCATTCAGATCATTCACTCTTGCATTCAATTAAGAAGTCTTCAACCATTCAGATCATTCACTCTTGCATTCGATTACGAGCTCTTCAAGCATTCGAATCATTTATTCTTAGTTAACATTATTTATTACTAATTCATTGCTATTTCGTACAAGTATTCGCTCCGTATTATTCGTTCATTGTACTATTCACTATACCATTTCGATTAATATATTAATTGTTATTATTGTCGATTCAATGTTAAGTTGTGTAAAACTAAGGAAATAATAAAAAAAACTTATGCATACGTCTGTGTACTTTTATCCGGCCTACTTCATCCACGACCGAGGTCTTAAAGGACGAGAGAAGGGCCTAACAGAGTACGACCAGAACATGAACAGAAGGAAGGATTTTCCTGCCACATCACGGTAAGTACTTACAATTACTATAAATCTCCATCTTTCCGTAAATATTAGAAACCTTATTTGAATTGACTGACAACCCCTAATATCATTTAATTACCTTTTCCTCTAAATAATAAGAAATCCCCTGTCAAGCATTAGCAAGTGGCTGATAGTTTCCAGTCAGTCAACTTTAATTTATTATCCTACTATTATTTAAAACACACTCATAATATCAATACTAAATAAGATTTATAAATTCCATGCAAAATATACACTACTGTTGTCATTTGAACCTGACTTAATCTTGCAATACTTTGCTATTACACTTGTTTCTTAAGATATATATATCTTAAGAAACAAGCCCCTTGCAAATGGTGAACCCGCAATACAAGCGGACTTGCCATAAAACGCAACCATAATCGATATCCTTCTTTTATTATAATATTAAAATCCTATTCTTTAAACCTGATTAACCTTCGAATTACATATATCTAGTTGCGTCCATATCCCTAAAATACCTAGTGAAATTTCCTAGTAACCAACTAGTTCAGCGCTACATCATTCCCCTAGATCCACTAGATTAGTCCTAGCTCTCGGCGTCCCTGGGGTATAGCCGGTGAAAGCAGGTTGCCCTATAAAAGTAGAGAGCAATCTTTTTCTCACTAACTGAGGTATAGAGAGAGAAAGAGACGTAACATTTAATAACAACCGTAATTCTAAGGCTGGCCAATCACAGTCATTTCATTTTTTACAGGAATAGCTGTGATTGGTCAGTTTTACAACTGCGGATGTTATTAAACCCGATTAAAGCTGCGGTCGAGAAAATGCTAAAAATGCTTCAAAGCATTACATTAATCAATCAGAATAATGAAATCTTTGCTCTTTTTGTCCTGATTGGACAATTAAATGCTTCGAAGCATTTCTAGCATCTTCACGACCGCAGTCTAAGGGTGCCGTGTAAAGCGGGGAACACACTTTTGCATAAGCGCATAACCATAAGTATAAGGAAATTGATTGGTCCACAAACATATGCCTAACGAAATGAACCAATCAATTTCCTTATACTTATGGTTATGCGCTTATGGAAAAGTGTGTGTTCCCCGCTTAACTCGTTGTAATATTGCATGGAAGTTACGAAATGTTTCTGCAATGTTACTGCAAGGTTGCGGCAACGTTGAAATGTCCGCCCTTAGAAATATTACAATATAACATTACAGATATGTTATGATGCAATGTATTTGTAATATTGAAACGCGTTGTTACAAATATGCAGAACGTCAAACGTTTAATAAATAAACTTTGAGACTATCTGAGATAAGAAAAAACTTGTTGCAATTGTGTAAATTCACAATCTGTTTGCATCCAAAATATCCGGATGCAAAAAAATTGTGGATTTACGCATACAAACTTTTTCTCCTTTCTCTTGGATGTCCTTATATATTTTTAAAGTTTATTTATTAAAATTTGAAATATCCTGCATATTAGAAAATTATTATCAAATTTTAGTTTTATATAGAAATGGAGATTATTAAAACAATTTTCAGTTTAAATATTATGTTTTGGAGTATCATATAAATTAAAAAAATTATAAAAATAGTTATTATACAGGGTGTAGACCACCCCTTACACCTCTTTTCTTTCAAAAACTAAGCATTTTAGAGAAAAATGTTTTGAACAAAAATTGTATGGTTTTGAGGGGAACATAAGATGGTGTCATTGGTTTGACTTTGGATGGCATCATTAAGGTCAAGTTAAGGATAGTTTATCTCGAGAGCTTTTCAAAACGCTATAATAAAGTTTTTTTATTAAGAATTTTTTGAGTTACTTTGTATCTTAATCTGACATATTTTAATATAAAATATCTCGAAAATTATTTAGTTTTTGATAATTATCATAATACTTTTATACAAAATAATAAGATGAATCAAATGGTGTACAGAAATTGTTTTTAAAAAAAGTATGCAATTATTTGCAATATATTTTTTTATAACAATTATTTATTTTTTCTTTACACCATTTGATTCATCTTATTAATTTGTTTATAAAAGTTACGATACAATAATCGAACACTAAATAATTTTCGAGATATTTTATATTTTATATTAAAATATGATAGATTAAGATACAAAATAACTCAAAAAAATCTTAATGAAAAAATACTTTATTATAGTGTTTTGGAAAGCTCTAGACATAAGCTGTAAGAATATGCAATAAAAAATAGGGAATTCAAGTTAAGAAATTAAAGGTGTCCTTGACTTGACCTTAACGATGCCATCCAAGGTCAAACCAATGATACTATCTCTCTCTCTCTCTCTCTCTTTCTCTCTCTCTCTAACACTTGCTCACTCATTCAATTATTCTTAGAGATTTTTCAGAAATAAAATGTTTTCCTAAATAGTTCCTGCATGGCCGATAGCACAAGAAATGTTTTTTATCAACATTTGTATCGTACTTTTACACTTTTTACTTTTACACTATCTTATGTTACAAATATACGTTTCTTAACGTGGAGATCACGCGACACACGGTACACGATCACAGTCGCAGTTCGCGATCGGCAATCGGCAGTGCTAGTACCGACATAACCTATTTGTCGTCGCGCGATCTCCGCGTCGAGAAAACGTATATTTATTTAACGCGTTTCTTTAAGTGATTGAGTGAAACGGTAGTGACCAAGTGAATCGGTACATGTCTCATACATACACACACACATCGCGTATAGCAAACAGCTGATCGAGCGCTGTGATGCAGAACAATTTGTCCTTAACAGATCGTATTTCGGAATGATTTCTAGATGATGAAGAAGATGATTTTTTTTTATGAAAATTTTGTCTGAAGCTTAGTTTTTAAATTATAATGATTTCTAGATGATAAAGAAGATGATTTTTTCTTTACAAAAATTTTGTCTGAAGCTTTCTTTTTAAATTATAAAAGGAAATAGTCAGCAAATTATGGGACGAGTAGACTGTATCGCTCAATCAGCTGTAGCGAGCGCCTCGCGTAAGCGTCTGCATCGGACGGTGAGTTGCGCCGCTCTGCTTATCTTCTGTACTCGTCCCGTAATTCGCTCACTATTTTTTTTATAATTCGCAAACTAAGCTTCGGACGAAATTTTCGTAAAGGAAAAATCATCTTAGAATTTATTCAAGAATACGACCTGTTAAGGACACTATACCTATTTCGGATCACCCTGTATATAAGTTATTATATCTTTAATCCTATTAGTCGTTCTATGCTTTATATAATCATTGTAACATGAAATTAAATGTGCGATAGATGTGGCGGACCTGAACACCGCGCCAATGAGAACGTTGGACAAGAAGTGCGCAGGCGCAAAAAGAAGAAAAAGGAGAGCGAGGAGACAGAGGATTAGATAAATAGAAAGTTGAGACTTGAAAAGTATTAATTGTGTACCTGAAAGAAATATAAGAGTATTAGATACTTACCTCCTATGAGTCTTTCCCTTGACCTGTACTAACGATAAATAGGAGCTATATAGATAGCACAACATGCGCCGCATAGTGGTGCACGAACGAACCAGCAATTATCAAATACTGTGTTTTTAATGTTTTTGAAATGTTGCTGTAACATTATCATTCAATATTACAATTACATGTTCCAATAATGTCTTAAAAATATTATATTGCAACTTGCAAGATTGTACCATTACTGCAAAGTAACTGCAATGTTATGTGTTATATGGGCGGCTGGTATTCGCCGGGCGGCTTTCGGTGGACGACGTGCCGGAAACGATGGGAAACGCATCGTTACAAACAAAAGATAAGAAGAGGAACGACATATTGAGTTTTAAATGATCTGTAGTCGAATAAAATATATAATGAAAAACAAAGGACGTCAAAATAGCAGTATACGATTTGAAACGGTCGAAAAAAATATTATACATCGATCGAAAAAAATATAATAGATACTGTGTTGTGTGCCAAGTATTCAGTATAGAAGAAAATTTTGTGATAATCTAATGATAATCTGGAAAAATGGAAAATAATAATTTTGAATATTAGACGAGTCTGATGAAGATTACGCATTGTAGGATGACAGTAATTACATTAGTGATCAAAATGAAGACCTTACGGAAAGAGTTGATAAGATTGTAACGATGCATCCCCCCATCGTTCCCGACACGTCACCCGTCGGAAGTCTGCCACCCGGCGAACACCAGCCGGGCAGAGGCAGAGGCGCTTAGCGCCCATTTTTAAACATGCGTACACGATGTTTATGACAAACACAGCCGTTAGTGTTTGTCATAAACAAAGCGAGCGCCGAACGGCACCGAACGTTTCCGGCGAATGCCGATCGCCGAAACGCGCGCTACCGGAGGCCCGCGTTGTCTCCCCCACCCCGAGGGGGATTCGAACGGCGCGGGTGTCACGCTCGCTTCGGTAGGGTATAAAAAGCCCTATTGAACACCAGACGCCACCAGACCGGCACCTGAATCCGCTCGAGCGGTACGCTCCGAGATATTACCAGAAACCGATCCAAGCCGTCGAAAGACAGTACACCGGAGGTTGACGTGTTCACAGCCTCCGCCGAGTATTCTCGGCTATCTGCTCTCGAGACGAATCCAGTTTTAACACACATCCGTATAAGAAAGAGAGTGGACGAGTTCGCCGCGTTCCTCGAGTATTCTCGAGACCTGACGCTCCGACTATCCGAACGTCCGAACTGCACTCCCGCGATTATCGCTGGGAACGTGCACCGCGTCATCGACGCATCTACCCGACTGCAGGCCTGACACCCTGCAGTCCGCGCCGAACACCGCGTCACCAACGCATACACCCGACTGCAGGCCTGGCACCCTGCAGTCCGCGCCGAACACCATACGCATATTACTCGACATATATCGCACGACTGTAAACTGCGAGATAACGCAATACGACACGCGTGACAACACGCGCCGTCTTACCGCGCGCACCTCGCGCCTACAAACGCGAGAACGACAACACGCGCCCGCCTTACCGCGCGCACCTCGCGCCAACAACCGCGAAGCCGACAACACGAGCCCGTCTCACCGCGCGCACCCCGCGCCACGAGCCGGGCCCTTTAACTAGACGCGCAAAAACACCGTCTCGACCCGCGTCATAACATACGCCCGTATTATTATCATAGTAACACGATTTATTATAATCACGCATCGATTGTAAAGCTGACCATTGCCTAGAGTGACAAATAAACGACGTACCTAACAACTCACGTCCGTTGCGTTTCAACCCACTTCACGAATCCTGATCCCGATTGCGCCGTCCGCGCGCGTATTCGAAACCGCTCGTGAAGCGGCCCGTTACAATTGGCGCCCGAACAGGGACCTGTCCATGGAACGCAACTTTTTTTTTCCCCTCGAAGCGTGGTCAGCTCGGACCGCCCGTCCGACATGAAGACGTGGCTATACACGCTCTCAAAAGAGAAGCTTGCCGCAATCGCCGCCGCATACGATCTCGATGCAACCGGCACACTAGACGAGATCCGGAGCCGGATGCGCGCACACGTCGAAGCGCACCCGGAAGAATTCGGGGAAACCCGCGGTCCACAACCGACCCCGCGGATCGAGGTGCACCCGCCGAGCATCCCCACCGACCGCACGCCAGACAACCCCGTACTCAACAAATTACGGAAATGGGGACGACCATTCGACGGCCGCAACCCCGTGGAGTTTTTCGAGAGGACCGCCGACCTCCGAAAAGATTACGGGTTTTCCGGCGAACAATTATTGAGGGGGCTGGCAGAGCTCCTACGCGGCGACCCTTTGGCGTGGGCCCGCAATAACCGCGGCGACTGGGAGACCTGGGCGGATTTCTGCCGGGCCTTCCGCCGCCGATACCTTCCGCCGCGATACCGGGAGGACCTGGAACGACAGATCGCCGATAGGCGACAACGCGAGGGCGAAAAATTCGCGCCATACGCCGACACGATAATGACGATGATGCGTCGCGCCGGGGGATTCACCCGCGAACAGCAGCTCGACCGAATCTACGCGAACATGCGTCCGGAATATAAGGGGTACACAAAACGCCGCGACATCCACGACCTCAGCGATCTGCTCGAGGAGGCCGCCGAGTTTGAGGGAATCGAGCAGGAAACCCGCGAGCTCCGAAAAACGCCGAAAGGCGTCGCGACCGCGCCCGCCGTGGCCGCCACGTACAGCCGGGAGGAATGCTGTTCGCGGTGCAAGCAGAGGGGACACACCCGGTTTGACTGCAAGCGCCCCCCTCGACGGTTCTGTTCTCAATGCGGGAAGGACGGAGTTCTTACCAAGGACTGCCATCTGCCGCCAGGAAACGCCCGACGTGCCGGGAATACGGTCGACTCCCGGACGACCAGCACCGCGTAAGATATACGCCACGGCCGCACTTGACCATCACGGTCCACGGGCTCCCCGTCAACGCAATTCTGGACTCCGGCTTAGAATTATCATTCGTGAACGCCGAGACGGTAAAGCAGATGCAGCAGCGGGGACTCACGACCATCCCCACCGAAAGCCAGATACAAATGGCCGACGGCACACACGCCGCGACACAGGGCCACATCCGAGCGCCCTTCCGCCTGCAAGGGCGCACATACACGCACGCGTTCACCATCCTGCCGTCTTTCCGAGAGGCGATGCTCATCGGAGTAGACTTATGGAGCCGACTGGGGCTGAACATCGCCCCGCTACCGCACCCGCACCGCCAGCGACAGTATCCGAACTGCGGGATGACCAACGGCCTGGCGACTCGTACCACCGAGGAGGACGAACGCTTACACGAGTTTCTGGGAAGCGAATTACCCAAATTCCAGGCCGGCCATCACCGGACCAACACCAGCGGCCGAACACCAAATCCGCCTGAAGAACCGGACACCGATCAAACAACGATACCGGCCACGCAATCCGGCCATGCAGGCCATCATCGATGCCGAGGTAGACGAAATGGAAAAAGCCGGAATCATCGAACCGTCCAGGAGTGCGTGGAGCTCACCCATCGTAGTCGTCCGGAAAAAGGACGGGAAGCATCGCTTCTGTATAGACTTCCGAAAGGTCAACGAAGTCACCGAGAAGGACGCCTACCCGTTGCCCCAAGTTACCGTCACGCTGGACAAACTAAGGGGGGCCCGCTACCTCTCCACCTTAGATCTAAAAAACAGGTACTGGCAAGTACCGCTCACACCCGAGAGCCGACCGATTACCGCATTTACCGTACCGGGGGAGGGGTTAATGCTGTTCCGGGTTATGCCCTTCGGCTTGCACTCCGCGCCCGCTACCTTCCAACGCCTGCTCGATTCCGTCGTCGGCCCCGCGCTCGAGCCGAACGTATTCGTGTACCTCGACATCATCGTCATCAGTCGCACTTTCGAGCAACACCTCGACCTCCTGGCCGAAGTTTTTCGCTGCCTCCGCGCCGCCCGACTCCGCCTGAACTCAGAAAAGTGCCCTTTTTGCGTGGACCGGCTCAAATACTTAGGACACGTCGTCGACCGCACCGGCATCCATACTGACCCGGAGAAAGTCAGCGCGGTAGCAAGCTGGGCAGAACCGCGTTCGGTCAAGCAAATACGCCAGTTTCTGGGCATGGCCTCCTGGTACCGGCGGTTTATAAAAGATTTTTCGACCCTCGCCGCACCCCTCACGCGTCTAACGAAAAAGAACGCGCGCTGGACTTGGGGGGAGGACGAGGCAACCGCGTTCCGCCGACTGAAAGACGCACTAACCACCGCGCCCGTACTCGCGTGTCCCGACTTCAACCGCCGATTTTTTCTCCAGACCGACGCGAGTACCAGCGGCCTTGGAGCCGTCCTGACCCAATATCACGAGGACGGGGAACGGGTGATCGCTTACGCGAGTCGCACCCTGACCGGCGCCGAGAAGAACTACAGCGCGACGGAGCTCGAATGCCTCGCGGTCGTATGGGGCATCCGCCGGATGCGGAATTATCTAGAGGGCTACGCCTTCACAGTTATCACCGACCATCAGTCACTCCGCTGGCTCCAAAAATTAGAAGCCCCAACCGGCCGCCTCGCCCGCTGGCTATTCGAGCTCCAACAGTTCGATTACGACATTAAATACCGCCGCGGCACTCTCAACCGCGTAGCCGACGCTCTCTCTCGGCAGCCGGAAGTAAGCGCGATCCAGACCATCCGCTGCCGCTGGTACAATCAGATATTAGAGGGAACACGCCGCGAACCCGCGGCCTACCCGGATTACCGGGTCAAGGAGGGCGAACTGTATCGCTACGTGCTGCACACTTTAAATTTTAAAGACCATCCCACCGAAGAACAGTGGAAAGTGTGCATCCCGCGCGAAAGAAGAGCGGACATCCTGCGCCAGTTCCACGACGCCCCCACCGCCGGACACGGGGGGGTCGCCAAGACGATCGCACGCATCGCGGAACGGTGCTACTGGCCCGGGATGTTCCGCGACATCGCGAAATACGTACGACAGTGCCCGGGTTGCCTCGCACATAAATCGTTACAGCAGAAACCCGCCGGGATGATGCACGCGACGAACGTAAGCCGCCCCTGGGAGCACGTCACGATCGACCTAGTCGGCCCGCTGCCCCGATCCCGTCGCGGCCATACGTGGCTCCTGGTCATGCAAGACCGCTACTCGAAGTGGGCCGAACTCGCGCCGCTCCGACAAGCCACCGCCAAGGCGGTAACCGGCGAGATCACGAACCGGGTGATCTTGCGACACGGCCGCCCCGACATCATAATCACCGACAACGGGACGCAGTTCAAATCTGCGCCCCTGGCCGCCCGTCTCAAAGCGTATAACGTCGAACACCGCACCGCGCCCGTACGCGCCCCACATTGTAACCCGGTGGAACGCACGAACCGGACGATCAAAACAATGATCGCCCAGTATGTAGACCGCGACCACCGGGAATGGGACGAAGCGCTACCGGCACTTCAGTTCGCGTATAACACCGCCGTTCACGACGCTACCGGGTACACGCCGGCATTTATAAACCACGGCCGCGAGCTAACACCGCCCACCCCAGCCCTTCCCCGAAACCCGGACGCCCCAACGCCCGACGCCGTCCAACGCCGACTCCAGGAAGCCGAGGAGGTCGTCCGAATAAATCTGGCCAGGAGCTTCCAGAGACAGGAACGATACTACAACCTGCGACGGAGGCAATGGCGACCGCAAGTGGGCGATAAGGTGTGGAAGCGGGAACACCCGCTGTCGAATAAGGCAAACGTCTTCAACGCTAAGCTTGCGGCCAAGTTCATCGGACCGCTGGAGGTGCGTCGGATGATATCGCCCGTAATCGCCGATCTCCGAAGTAAGAGCGGGAAGTGGTACCGACATATACATATTCAGGACTTAAAACCCGCTCCGAGAATAAACAATAACAACGAAACGGAGAGCTCCGATGACAACAGCGATTACAGCGACGAGGAGGATGACGGAAACAAACAACAAACAGCCGGATAAAGAGACGAAGCAAAACGCCATGAAGCTCAGAAATAAACACAATGAGCATCGAAGAGGACATAATCGCTGAGATTAACCAACTCCTCGGAGAGACCGAACCGGCCTATGGGCCACCCGGAGCCGTGTAGGAAGCACGGACCTACACGGACAGCACGGACCAACCAACCGACCGCCACCAGTACCACGGCCACCGAAAGTCGGCACCTCAATACAGCGGTCCGACAGAACAAACCGCCTGAAGGCAGCCATGCTGGCCACTCTACCGCCACCGCTCGCCACTTGTCGCCGTCGCCGAAACCAGCCGCCGCTCCCAGCCAGACGGCCACCACGAGAACAAGGACCAACATCGGGGGACCCACCACCCGCCCCCCCCACGCCCGAAATTCTGGTCCCCATGGGGCCCGCACCGCCACCACCGATCATGGTGGAATTAGAACCGGGCCTCACAGCGCCGGTACCGCACTTCGCGGTGCATGTCTCGAGGCGGTATAAAATTCGCCTACCGCAGGGCCGTTGGACATTGAGATTTGCCGCCGACGGCAAACTACGCTACCGCCGCAAAATAGCCTAGGCCGGAAGCCTCAAAATTCAGGCTTAGTAAGAGGGGGGGTGATGTAACGATGCATCCCCCATCGTTCCCGACACGTCACCCGTCGGAAGTCTGCCGCCCGGCGAACACCAGCCGGGCAAAGGCAGAGGCGCTTAGCGCCCATTTTTAAACATGCGTACACGATGTTTATGACAAACACAGCCGTTAGTGTTTGTCATAAACAAAGCGAGCGCCGAACGGCACCGAACGTTTCCGGCGAATGCCGATCGCCGCAACGCGCGCTACCGGAGGCCCGCGTCGTCTCCCCCACCCCGAGGGGGATACGAACGACGCGGGTGTCACGCTCGCTTCGGTAGGGTATAAAAAGCCCTACCGAACACCGCAGACCGGCACCTGAATCCGCTCGAGCGGTACGCTCCGAGATATTACCAGAAATCGATCCAAGCCGTCGAAAGACAGTACACCGGAGGTTGACGTGTTCGCAGCCTCCGCCGAGTATTCTCGGCTATCTGCTCTCGAGACCTGAACGAATCCAGTTTTAACACACATCCGTATAAGAAAGAGAGTGGACGAGTTCGCCGCTTTCCTCGAGAATTCTCGAGCCGTTACGGTCCTATCACCTGACCATCCAACCTTTCGTCCAGGACAGAGAGTGGACGAGTTCGCCGCTTTCCTCGAGTATTCTCGAGACCTGACGCTCTGACTATCCGAACGTCCGAACTGCACTCCCGCGATTATCGCTGGGAACGTGCACCGCGTCATCGACGCATCTACCCGACTGCAGGCCTGACACCCTGCAGTCCGCGCCGAACACCGCGTCACTAACGCATACACCCGACTGCAGGCCTGGCACCCTGCCGTCCGCGCCGAACACCATACGCATATTACTCGACATATATCGCACGACTGTAAACGAGATATCGCAATACCGACACGCGTGACAACACGCGCCGTCTCACCGCGCGCACCTCGTGCCTACAAACGCGAGAACAACACCACGCGCCCACCTTACCGCGCGCACCTCGCGCCAACAACCGCGAAGCCGACAACACGAGCCTGTCTCACCGCGCGCACCCCGCGCCACGAGCCGGGCCCTTTAACTAGACGCGCAAAAATACCGTCTCGACCCGCGTCATAACATACGCCCGTATTATTATCATAGTAACACGATTTATTGTAATCACGCATCGATTGTAAAGCTGACCATTGCCTAGAGTGACAAATAAACGACGTACCTAACAACTCACGTCCGTTGCGTTTCAACCCACTTCACGAATCCTGATCCCGATTGCGCTGTCCGCGCGCGTATTCGAAACCGCTCGTGAAGCGGCCCGTTACAAGATAGTGTCACATTCGGAAATCATTACGCTAAACGGACGTATAAAGTGTTGCATCATATACTTTTATTGTTCCACGGGTGGTGCTTTAGCTGTATGTATTTCGTGCATGATTGCTATACCAGACACTGATTTTGGATACATGTATGTTGTTTGGAAGCATGTAATTGATTTACATCAGTGCTCTGAATTCGTTGCCCTTTTCAGGCCGATATTCGAAGCGACGCCTACGGTCCCCCTACTACCATCCGAGACTCGGCGACCGAGCTGCCAATCGCGTGCGTAACGCTATGCCTCAGGAACATCTCGATCTAAAAAATATACTGAGACTGCACCTTACACACACACACACACGCACGCACGCACGCACGCACGCACGCACGCACGCACACACACACTCTCTCTCTCTATATATATATATATATATATATATATATATATATATATTTTGCGACGACTTTTTCCTCCGCGAGCCGTCGAACGCTGCGCGCGTCTGCCGTCGTGATCTCTCCGTCACGCGGATGCTATCCGTTGCGTCGACGAACGGGAGATGCGGGAAACGGGATCATCGACAAAAAAGAGAGAATCGAAATATAATTACACGCCGGGAAGGAACGGGGTGGAAGGTGTTCCGCGCGTGCCTTGACGAAACCTTAAAACTCGCGAGAATTTTAATTGGGCGCCAGATACGGTCTTGCACGTATCAATTCGTCAAATACGCGAGATAGGTGCGAAAAAGACGCGAAAGAAAGAAGTAGATTTCATCGCGGGCGGACTAGCTCACCTAACTGTAGAGGGCGTATGTTGAACAAACGCGATATAGAGGCAAGAGGCGACAAAGACGGAGCGACAAATACTCGTAAAATGAGAGTAAACTCGTGAGGTAACAAGAAAATAACAAATTTATTACTGCGAAAGTATCGTGTCTGGATGAATAAACCATAAAGAGATGGTGAATTCGCGCGATTATTCGGCGACAACAAATTCGCGGAAGCGAAATTGAATTTTAGAGACAGCTTAGCGCCGCGGAAAATAAGACGCTTTTAAATTAAGGTCGGTCGGGCCTATGCCCGGGCGCAATTATACCGGGTCGATTATAGGACTCCTCGTGAATCGATAATATATCGCTCGCTATTTTAACATGCCAAACGTTCACCACATGCATCCAGTGCACCCCTAAGCATGCACCGTGCAAATATAATTCATAATGTTCTGTACAATGTTACGCACCAACCGCGAAATCACTCTATCGCTGATCCATTTCACGCCTATAATTCAACAAAATAATAAACAAAAATATATCCGCATGAAACACACTCACACTCGGCGACGGACTACTCACGCATACATGACTTAAACGCTAGACGGACGAGAAATTTCGCGACTATTATATTATGCCGTATTACCGAGCCGCTATCTTCAGAGAAACGATACACGCGGTATAAAACGTGCAATAATAATTGAATCCGCGAAACCAATACTCAGACCAACACTTCGGGGCTCGAATCGCTTGCCGACGTGGCCGTATCGCAGTCGCAATTACGCTAAGGACGACACGATAAACACTAAAATTTCGAGCGGAGCTCGAATGCCAAAATAGCACCAAAATTGCGGCCACGACGGTAGAACGACGCGATTTCGATATCGCGAACACGCGTGACTACGATACAGTGGAATAACCTCACCAGCAACGATGCTCTCTCCCTAGGAGTCCGGGAGTCTGGCGGCTTCTCCGCGTCTGGCCTCGTCCTCGGGATCCATCGGGGTCGGGCCGTACACTTTCTCGGTCCTCTCGCTCTCGTCCGGGATCTCTCCGCACTCGTTCACACTTGTAAGGCTCACGAAAATCGTCCTTTCTATCACACGTCCTTTCTATCGCACGCTACTCTCTGCGCCAGTTTGACCCGGGATCGTCGCGATCCAGAATCGGTACCGCTGGACCAACCGGGGATGCGCAATCGGGGTGCGTGTTATCAATCGCGTGATAACACGCGCGGCAGCCGTCGGGCGGCACGCTCATGATCGTACCGGGAGCACGCACATCCCCGAGATCGAGATCAATAATTTTCGCAGGACCCTTCTGAGAGGGCCTGGGCGGGTCCCGCCTGGATCTCGAGATCGAGGAACGCATTGGTGACTCTCGATGACCTCTTTTTCTCTTTTCCGCGCCTTGCGACGGTGGAGCTCCTTCGGAGTTCTTCGGGGACATGTCTCCGCATGGTCCCGCGTCAAGGCGCGCGGATCCCCTTGTCCTCTCGCGCTCCTCACCACGCGCTTTCGAATTTGACTGTTGATAATTTCCTTCCATCTCACGTCCTCTCGATCGCCCCTCATCTTCCTAGTTGTCTGGATGGTTGACTTTGGGGCCGCTTTCCCGCTTCTCCGATAAGGCTCCTATAGTGTATCGAAATAATAGAATAATAAAAGAAATTAACAAAACTAACTAAATTAATAAAACTAACAAAATAAATCCGACAATTAACGCCCCTCTGGAGATTTCGGTACGGCTCTAATGTTTTTCGACTGGCGTGGGTACGCATTCCGCGCTCAGCGATCGAGAAGAGACCCGGTGGACGCGCGCAGGACGGCAACGTCACAATATATATACAGGGTGTCCGATAATTCGCGGATTACCCTTTAAGGGAAGGTAGAGGGTGCTATTCTGAATAGAAAAGTCCTGTACCATTTTGTGATTTTCTCAATATTTAAGAAAATATTAATTTTAAAAGATCAGCCAACGAAGTGCCGCTAAAAGCTCGCAGCGCGAAAATGCCTCCCACTCAATTGATACTCGATCCACGGCGAAGCAATGGGAGGAGCGGTTTGCGAGCGTGCTTCGCTATGGCAACCAAAAGAAATACACACATAATGCGCGCTCCGTTTTATGTATGTGATCTTTTCATTATGTGTGTATTTTTTTCAGTTGCCATAGCGAAGCATGCTCGCAAACTGCTCCTCCCATTGCTTCGCCGCGGACCGAGTATCAATTGACAGTAGGAGGCATTTTCGCGCCACGAGCTTTTCGCGGCACTTCGTTGGCTGATCTTTTAAAATTAATATTTTCTTAAATATTGAGAAAATCACAAAATGGTACAGGACTTTTCTATTCAGAATAACACCCTCTATCTTTCCTTAAAAGGAAGTCCGCGAATTATCGGACACCCTGTATATATACAAGGTGTCCCAAAATTACCGGACTTTCTTTTAAAGGCTGATCCCTTAGAACATTTGAAGATGAAAATCTTATAAAATAATCTAATATAAAAATGTCAAGACTATAATAGTTTTTAAACGAAAAGCAATTATATTTTACGAATGAGAAAGCTAAAATTTCGAGCGCTCAGGCACGGCGATATAACAAGTGAAAAAAGTTCTTTATAAATGGGATGATTTTTCTATAATATTATGATAATATGATTATAATTTACAATAGCATTGTAGTTATATGTTTACACTTCTCTACGCTTTGTATTAATATATTCTTTTTACGAATAATAAATGCGAGAACTAAAGGCATCTCAAAAATGATTCAAGTAAAATTTTGCGACATGTTTCAATTTCAGCTGTCAAAATGATCGATCAATATTACAATGATAGTTCTCGCATCCATTATTCGTAAAAAGAATGCATTGCGTGGAGAAGCAAAAAAACATAATGACAATGCTATTGTAAATTTATACGATAATCATAATCTCATAAAAAGGGCATTGCATTTATAAAGCACTTTTTTCACTTGTTATATATATATATATATATATATATATATATATTTGTATATGCTATTTATCGAAATAATCAAAGAATTATATTTTTTCTTAACATAATACTGAACAAAGAGGTGATTGACCTCTTCAACATTTATATTTTAAATATTAACTACAACGGCGCTCATTAAATGTATTTTTTCTCGATTATTGATTGCGTGCTTATAAATGTTTGCGCTTGCGGAACAAATGTTAACATCGTATGTACACTAACATTATAATTATAATTTATTCTTTAAGTGCGCTGATGATGGCCTAAAAAATGGCCGAAACGTCCGTTCTGTAGTCCTTTTGCAAAGTCTCTTTCTTTTGTAAAATTTACTCTCCAATAATAAACTTTATGCGCTACTAATATCTGCGCTTGGCTCTCATTGCCTTATATACACATTTTTTGATTTATTCTTAAGAACCTTTATTTATACATATTTAAAAAATAATTATATTTAATAAATCGCAATATAATTAAAGTAGTAGAGCATACAGCTAAAATAAAGTTAATTATAAAATAAAAACTCTCATATATGATATATGAAATATATAATATTGGAAATAATAAAACAAAAATATTTTACAATATAAATTTTTATTTATTTTGCTCAATTTTCTGATATCATTATTTTTGTAGGAAATGTAAACAGCTACTTTATACAAAAATATTTTTAGTTAAAATATTTTTATTTAAATATAATATTTTTTCACATTTTTCACATGTGTACTTTGCGCCTTTTTTACCTTTTTCTTAAAAAGATAATTTTTTTAGAGATTATCTCTTTTATGCGAATGGGACCTAGTGCGATCTTCGGACTGAGAATAAATAAAGGTTAATAACAATTATTCAGATTAATATCAAAAATGTAACATTTTATTCATATCAAATTAAATGATTTTATATGTAAATATATGAGCAAAATCAGTAAAATATAACAGTGAGAATTGAATGATCGGTATATGTGTAATTGTATTTGTGTTTGTTTCTTTGCAGGTGTTATAAGTATGGAGAACATCAGAGTCAGTCAGAGTGATAAGGGAAAGATTCTATCTTTAAAATTAAGTTTCTGACTGGTTATTACAATATAAAAGTATTTTTAATTTATTTATAGAATAAGAAAAATAAAATCAAAATCAAAATGTATAAGTAAATAAAGATATATATGTTAAGAATGGTCGGAAGTATAAAATTGGTCACTCGCATATGTGCTAGATTAACATTAAATTTTTAAAATTTTCTAAGGCTTATTACGGCTATTACAAAACGGATTAATGATTTAAAAGAATGAAACGTTTTTTGAAACCTTATTGTTTTGATTTAAATAAGAAACCAGACAAAAAGAAGAAAAGGGAAAATTATTCAAATAACTTACTTTTTTAAAATAATGATTCGGAGGCGGAGAGATGACGAATTAGTGATGTTTCGTTCTAAGTTTTATGTTGGTAGCTCGATGTTCGATTTGTGTTGCAGATAGGTATTTTGGAGATGATGCCAAGTGAGGACACTGATTGAACAAGTAACTAACTCGCGACTCACGGTGCAAAAGCAAGACAAAGTAAGACTGTGAAAATAATTATGTATGTAAGAGCAAAACTTGCAAAATAATGAATTGGAGTCTTATAGGTTCCCTTTTTCCAGTTTTTTCCGAAGACGTATTCTAATTTTTAGAAATAGGGATCCTCAAAAATTTTAACAAATTAGAACTGTACAGAAGTAAGGATTCTCCAACTTTAATAAATTAAAATTTTTGCTAGTGTCTTTATTAGACGGAGTGTTTCTCCTACTTTTTGTACTTTTATCCGTGGTGATCGTCGATTGATGAACCCGATATCGATTCAAAGATTCTTTGAACATTATATTCCCCGGCAAACTTCCATATACGTGATCAGATTAGAATAAGTCTTATTTTCTTATGATTATTTATATTATTATTATTATTTATATTATTTTTATTATTTTTATTACTATTAATGCAGCTGTGTTTGTTGAATATTTCGTTAGAAAATTCTTATCATTAAGCAGCTGTATTTGTTGCATATTTTATTAGAAGAATTTTATTATCTTGTCGGTATCTTTTTATTTTTCCGCCGGAAAATTTTACCATAAGAAATATCTACTGAATTTTTGTTACCTTGAGGAGACCAGCGTCGTTTCATCACCAATCTTCTTGCGTCTTTTTCACGATTACTTGTAAACATAATTATCAACAAGTGACTAACAATAAGTGTTTAAGATGTGGCGCAAGGTGCTCTGTTTGTTAAACGATTCATTTTTATCATCAATCGACAATCATTGCTGCATCTTCGCGGAAGAAAGAAATCGTGGAGTCGACAGGACGTAACACATACATACACTGATGCGTATAAGCATAACTGTATCACTAGTAGTTGTGTAGAACAAGTTAAACTGAATATAAAAATTGTATTTTGCGATTTTTGCAATAATTTCTGTGAAATAAAACACACTGAAATTAATAATCTAGCAATTAATAATTAATTAATAATCAAGTTTAATTATGTGTTACGTCTAACAATCACGTAACAGTAGAATGTTCTTTCTCGCCGCGTACGTACATTTGAATGGATTGGCCGATTTCTTTAAACTGATTTCTCATTAATTATTGTAAAAATTGTAAAATAGAAAAGAAAACTTTTCTAATAGATATAATTCGCTGTACCTGTATACGGTGGTACGGTTATTAGCGGACACAACGTGCTCATATATATATATATATATATATATATATATAGATCTAACTTTTATTATGTTAAATTGTTTTAGATATTCATTATGTTACGTCCGGTAGACTTCACGAATGTTCCTTTTTTTTATATATACTAATATATAAATTATTGCGTCCAAGAGACTGCATGATTGTTTTCTTTCATCGAAAATTCGTTAATGACATAAGATTTGTTAGTGACATAAATTACGTTCTAAGAAATGGTCTACGTCCGACAGAAAGAATAAACAGGCGAAGTCTGAAAAGCGAGACTGTGTAATCTCGTTGTCGAAAGTCAAATATAAAAACAGATCCATAAATTTAAACATTATAACTCACTCTAAAGGCTCGGAATTTTTAAACAAAAAATACAGATAGTCAAGCACTAGAAATTTTAAACCATGACAAACAGACAGCGAGATACTCGAGCTCGAGTTCGGATATCAGACCTAAGAATTTTAAACTGAAAAAATAATAAACAGAGCACAAAAATAATGATCCATTGATGATCCGGAGTTGAGACTCGCGACACTCGACGCCGCGAGCTCGATCGCCAGACCACCCGCTCATGTTATATGTTTATCATAAATTCCAAGTAAAATGTCAACTTAGGTGATTACTGCGAACTGAGCATGACTCAATCCGTAAAACGAAAGCCTCACCCTCGCCCGATAGCAACTACTCTCCATTGGTCAAACTCAACCAATACCTATGATCTAAGAATCTAGAGCAACGCCCTAGGAAAAATCGGAGGGCGTGATTAGAAACAACTATTCGTTAAAATAGATTAACAAACCAATGGAGAGGAGGAGCAAAAGGGTTTAATAAACGTCGGACAAGACCACGGGACGCTCTTCTAACGTTCCAAAAGTTCAGTCTTTCGGGCAGTCTCCTTATACTCGGTCGAGAATATAGCGCCAAGAGTGCCGTGTCCTCGCGAAAAAGACTTTGTGACGTACCTTAAGCACTCAAGACTTTATCGTGAACCGATTCCTGCCCTCAGTGAAATTCGCGTTAAGATCTTATAGTGCGTTTAGTGTTACAAAGACTGTCCGAACCAATCAACCTTATTGTGAACACTGAGGCAGTCAACCTCCACCCGACGAGCTCGAGAGCCAAAATCTACAGGGTCGATCACGTTATTTTATCATCGCACTCAACAAGTAGTAAGTGCTTAAATTCTTCAACTAATTAATCCAAATAATTCTTGGTTAACCACCCGACTAAACTTTATTCAAAATCCTGTTATATTTACCATTAACAATTTAGAATTATTTATTAAAAGTAAATTATTGTTATTACATTTCCTTCCCATACTTCCGAAATTCTTTATCAATCACCAAGGGTCGTCCGCGTTTTGCGGAGCTACCCGTGATTCTCTTACTTTCTCACTCTCTTTATAAGTCACCTAGGGTCGTCCGCATTTTGCGGAGCTACCCGTGATTCTCTTACTCTCTCACTCATTCTCTTTATCCATCACTAAGGGTCGTCCGCGTTTTGCGGAGCTACCCGTGATTCTCTTACTTTCTCACTCTCTTTATAAGTCACCTAGGGTCGTCCGCATTTTGCGGAGCTACCCGTGATTCTCTACTCTCTCACTCATTCTCTTTATCCATCACTAAGGGTCGTCCGCGTTTTGCGGAGCTACCCGTGATTCTCTACTTTCTCACTCTCTTTATAAGTCACCTAGGGTCGTCCGCGTTTTGCGGAGCTACCCGTGATTCTCTGACTCTCTCACTCTCTTTATCCATCACCAAGGGTCGTCCGCGTTTTGCGGAGCTACCCGTGACTCTCTTATTATCTCTCTCTCATTATTCAGTTACTCTGGGTCGTCCGCGTTTTGCGGAGCTACCCGTGACTCTCTCGCTCTCTCACTCTCTCTTTCTATTAACTACCAAGTTTGTTGCAAACCTCCAAGAATTATTGCGGATTTATTTTTTTGTTATATATATATATATATATATATATATATATCCCCAAACCGTTTTTTTTTTTTTTTTATTTATTATTATATCCTCCTTCAGTGGAAGGAGCAAATAGAAACGATCCTCCCGTGCGTCGGTAAAGCGTGCGCGTAACCGTCGAAATAGACGGCTTAGGAAGAGGTTGGCTCGGGCTCAGGCGGAGGAAACTAGTACCTTAGGCAATGTTAACATTGATATCGACACAGACGTAGTCACTACCGACACTCCTCGCTCCCCAACCCCCGTTACTTCTCCTCCACCCCTCTCTACCCATTCAAGATCGGGTCGCCCACCCCCTCGATCATTATTTTAGGTGACTCCCCCTATTCTTCCCCTCATCATTCCCCTCACCAACAAGACCCCCTCGAACTACGGGATACTGACAGCGAACCAGAGATAGTATCTACAGAGACCGAAGACTCGTCTCGGTCCGAACGGGAACCGTCATCTCACTGGCCAGACTTTTCTGAGGATTACCTCTACTTCCGGACATTGGCCCAGTTCCCCGATATACGACCCTCTTCCGGACGGAGCCATTTGCATCGGGCCCGGTCCGGTGGACCGCGAGGAATTCCTGACTGCACTGACCAAGGCCCCACCAGACACCGTAATCCCGTGGTTCGTCCCGGGGTCTCACTATCCTGTCGCTGTTCCCATAGAAGTCCTCTGGAGACAATTCCCCTGTATCCTAGAGGAGATCTCGTAACACACACACACACACACACATATACACACAAAGACACATAAATATTAAATAATAGTTAATAAGCGATATATATATATATATATATATATATATATATATATATACTAAATGTTTAACAAGATAAACTTAATAATTTGTTCTCATTCTTTGCTCACTTATTTGCTCTAATTTTTCTTTTATTATGCAATAAATGCAAAATTTGATATGTAAACAATAATACTCTTTTTCTTTGCTTAATCCTTTTCCTCTCTCATATCCCGAGATCGCACAAGGTCCCGTCCCGGGTAATAAGGATTTAGTTCCTTTACCGAAAAGGGGACCATCGAACGAACGGCCTACTGACCGAGTAAAAGCGACCCTTCCGGTCGTTGACCTGTCACAGGCCCAGGTCAATTCGTTCGACTCCGAGACACTCGTTGTCTAGCGTTTGTCTAGCGGAGTTAAGTGGGTTACGCCCTCCCGCTGACTCTGACTCTTAAGGGTCTGGACGTAACAATTATTTTACATATTTTTTTAATGAAAAAAATAAAGTAATTAATTATATATTTTTTCCATAAATATTATTTAAATAATAATTTAATATTGATACAGAGCTTGTTGGGCCGTTGACGAGCTCTTTCGATGTTCATCGACGTTTCTAACCCAAGCAATCGAAATTTCTAAAAAATTTGATCTTTGAGCAGTGTTTCGGTGATATCGAGTCGTGCTCTGACTCAAGTAGATCGGGCGAGGGAGCTCTTGATATTCTTTCGCGCGACTACAAAGTCCCAGCTCTAACATCGCAATAAAAAGACGCACATTTTTTTCTTTATATTTTATTCCATTATTTAGTTATAATAAATCGTTATATGAAAATACCGCATTTTAACCATGGATCACCTTTCCTGCACCTCCTCCAACTAATCGATATTCGTTCGAGGCATCAACAGAGCTATTTATTTTAGAATGCTTCGTTAATAAATGATGCTATTTTGTCTATTATTGTGATATGAGAACCTTCTATGTAATGAATTTGCACTACACTTTCAGTAACCTAAAAGTAATTTCTCTTAAAAAAGTATCTTAAAAATGATAAAATGTGTTACGCTTTAATAAAAAAGTTACCTTATGTAGACCATAATCCTCTTCAGGAAAAGTGAAAGGTGTAAGTGTAGGTTTTAATAATATTACAGATGATTTTAAGCGTGACAATGAAGATATATCATAATCTTGTACAGCGATTATATGATCGTAAAACGTTGTACATAAAAGTTTTTGATTTTCAATACTTAACATATCAGTCATCTCCGAAAAGCGAGTAATAAATTCTAATTTTTCCTCCCATGTACTGCACTCTTTCAGGTCTAACGCAATCTGCAAATAATGTAAGTATTTTTATTACAATAATACGAAAGTTTATATTGTATTTTCTGGAGATACTGTATGTCTATATTCTTATTGCTCAACTATTTTTTTTATATTTTTGAGCTACGTCAGTCAAATTACTTTATCTTTTAATTATTAGCAATAACTTGTAATCAAGAATTACTGTTATAAATTGACACCCATTTTACATATATTCTGAAATATACTCTACATTTCAATCGTAAATATTATATAATTCTTAGGTACTGTTATTATTATTATTACTTTGACTTATCAATAAAATGTTAAAAACATCTTTCTGTAATCTGTATTATATATAAAATAAGATAATAAAAAATATTTTATCATTTAAAAATATATATAAGACTTTTAGAACAATATTCAAATAATTTAATAATGTATTTTATATACTCTTTTATATTAACTGTATGTAAACCCAATTAGTTAAATTTTATAATAAAAAGTCATAATGTGGTTTTGATAATTGACTAACCATTTCATTGTCAGATTCGAGATATAGTTTTAGAAGATGAAGTAAAATATCATTTTGCAATTCTTGTTGCGAAGTATGATTAAAATATTTTTTACTCAAAAATTTTATCCAATCAGGTGCTCCATCTATAAGTATTAACCGTCCAATGAAATTCTTAGCTTCTAATAATCTTGCTAATTCGATAGCAATTAAGGATCCAAATGAATAACCCACTATTAAAAATTCTTTTTGATCTTTCATTTTCTCCATTACATAATAAAAAATAAATATAAGAATATGAGATAATATGTAAAAAAAGTGTTAGAATGTGTATAATCAAATACTGTTGTTTAAGGGGATCCTTAAGGTCTGTTTTACCGATCAAAACGCGAATATTAAGTTAAAGTGCATAATCTTTTTGTTTATTATAAATATCGATAAATCCTTTTCCATAATTAAAGTATATATATAATAACGTACTCGGGTAGATATGATTTCATATAAAAAGTAAAAAAAAATTACAAAATTACAGTTTAGTTATCGGCTTCTGCCGTCAACATTTATTTAATACAAAAAATTTGTAATCTGCACGTGCCTAATCAGTAACAATCCGACTTGGCATTTCATCAAAGAGTATCAGTGAACTTAGAGAAATGAGTTTAGAAGCTTTGTAAAAAAGATAATGCAATCTAAAATTTTCGTGCATATGTGTGTGTGCGAAATCGAGGCTCAAGAGTAAAACAGAGCAGTAGATTAGTTGCGTGATGTCGCGATAGACAGAGCTGCAATCTTATATGACAAAGACAGACATATTCGTACTATCTTCGTCTCTTTCATGTGTGTAGAGCAAAATACATGTTTGCAGAGTATGTATACACTAACATTACTGCAGTTTCTTTATCTTTCTTTTTCAATCATACTCTGTCTCTTTCTAATCGCTCGCTCACTATGTACTACGTATCGTTTTATGCTTCTCGCATATTCACTTATACGTTCACTTACGCTTCTCTCTCTCTCTCTCTCTCTCTCTCTCTCTCTCTCTCTCTCTTCTTTTGTTCATTTATTATTCTTTCATTCCCATTATTATATTTTTATATTTGTTCAACATTTATTCTTCTATTTTATTATTTTTCTACACGTAAATAAATAAATAAATTTATGTATTTTTATTTTATACAACATAAATGAGATATACAATACAAGTTATTTTCTTTTTTATTTTATTATAGTTAAGTTATAGTTATTTAGTTATTATTATAATTATTATTATAGTTATTATTATAGTTATAGTTATTATTATAGTTGTTATATATAGTTATTATAGTTTTTATTTTATTATCAATTATTAGATGCACGAATCACAGGCGATCATATAAATCGTAAGTTATAAAGTAAAAGCTATTAAATTTTAGAAAATACTGCTAAAAAATTGATAAAAATTTTTATTATTTAATATTTCCAGAATTATTCCTTTGCAAAATATATTAAAAATTATATGATTTATATCGTAAGTTAAATACAACAAATGTTTATACAAAACACACACATGTATAATACTTTTATTTATACAAATATACAATGTTTCATTTATGCTCTATAAAATAAAGATGAATAAATTAATTTATTATTATGTAGGAAAACAAAAATACAAACAATAAAAATAAAACAAATAAAAGAATATAATAATGGCAATGAATACAAGAAAGAATAAGCAGAGAAAAAAGAGAGAAAGAGAGAGAAAGAAAAGAGAGAGAAAAGAACAAAGAGAGAGACAGAGAGAGAGAGAGAGAGAGAGAGAGAGAGAGAGAGAGAAAGCAGCATGACTAACATATAAACAAATAAGCGAAAAGTGATATATAATTTTGATGACAATATTATAAAATGAGAATAAGAATGTTAGGATGAAAATAAGGAATTAAGAAAAATTAAATATATAATTAAAATAGATATTTAAAAAAAAACTAATTTATTTCTATTTCATTATATGTGTGTGCATGTGCTTGAGCGTGTGCGTGCGTGTTTTTGCGTGCGTGTGTGTGTGTGTGTGTGTGTGTGTGTTTGCACGTGTGATAACTAAATATAAATATAAATATAAAATGTATGTATCCGGTTGTGTTAAAAAATTGTATGTATCCGGATGATGCGGACGGTAGATGGTCTCAAGCCAAATAATGATATTCGAGCCGATTTCAAGCACGTGCGCTGTTGTCACATGGTTAACAATATCGAGAAAGACAGAGAGAGAGAGAGAGAGAGAGAGAGAACAAGAAAGAAGCAAGCGAGATAACTAACATGAAACAGTTTCGGAGTCTCGTTCGCAAAGGTCGCTTTATCTATAATCTCTCGCGTTATATATCATTACTGTAAAATTTTTGTTTTTCGCACTTATTGATTCGAAAATAATCACAATGAATTAATGATATTTTACCGATTAAAATAATACTAAACACGATATAAGTCGCATAATTTTTAATCAATTATGTAAATAAAATTATAATTACAATTTTATTAAAAATAATCCGATTTATATCATATTTAGTGTCATTTTAATCGCCAAAATGTAATTAATCCATTACAATTATTTTCAGATATATAAAATGCAATATATAGAATTTTTATTTTCTAGTAAGGTGACATATATACGTCAAAGATTACAGATAAAGGGCCTGGTGAGCGAGACTTCGGAACTCTTTAAATTTGTCAGCTCGCTTGCTCCTTCATTCTTTCTTGCTCTCTCTTTTGTCGACTTTTTAGCATCGGTATCTTTCCTTATCTACAAAATATAAATCTTTTATAGAATAAAACTTGCATTTTGCATTTTATCAGTACGAATATAAATATAATGGATTAATGAGATTCTTGTGATTAAAATGATGTCAAACATGACATAAATCGGATTATTTTTTATCAATTATGATTACTTATTTCATTAAAAATTATACGAGTTATATCGTATTTAGTATTATTTTTATCGCAAGAATGTCATTAATCCATTATATTTATATTCATATTGATAAAATGCAAGTTTAAGTTTTTTTTTTAAATGTTTATATTTTGTAGATAAAAAAAGAACTCCGATGCCGCATCATCCGGATATGTACCCGCGCTAATATGCGCAGAGGTATTCTTTTGCAATTTTGTTTTCTTTAATATAAAATAATTGCTAAATTGATTTTATACATAAAAACATTATTTCTATTTTACGAAAAAATATATAAAATTAACTATTTATATGTATATTAATATAGATTATTCTGTATAATTAATAATAATTGTATTATCTTTGTATATTAGACATTATATATTATATATAAGGTATCCCTCAAAATTTCGAAATTTAAATTTTGTAATGCAATAATTCTGGAATTATTAAATTATTAAATTATTAAATAATAAAAATTCTTTTCAATTTCTTTTAGCAGTATTTTCTTAAATGTAGTTTTTTACTTTACAACTTACAATTTTTATGATCGCCTGTGATTCGTGCCTCTAATAATTGATAACCGAGCATTTAAAGTTTCACTTACTCTACATACAATAATTAATTGATAAATTATCAAACTTTAATATCAATCTTGTTACTAATAAGCTATAAAAATAAAAATATATATATACTTTCATTTTTATATAAAGTTCCCAAGTTTTTATTATCAACTTGTTATTGTTTAATATCAACATGTAAAATATAAATATAATAATTAATTAATCAATTTAATATTGAATTGATCTTATAGTTATTATCTGATAATAAATACATATACGTATGTTTCCATCTTTATATATAAATTCACAAATATATATATAAATACACACACGTTATCAGCATATTATAGGTAACAAAATAATTTTGGCATGTTGATATTAAAAAGTTGATAATAATAAGTTGGGAACTTTATATAAAAATAAAAGTATATATATATATATATATATATATATATATATATATATATATCATTTTTATATATATTTATATCTTATTAGTATTTTATTAGTAACAAGATTGATATTAAAGCTTCATAGTTTATCAGTTAATTATCATATAGAATAAGTAGAACTTTAAATGCTCGATTATCAATTATTAGATGCACGAATCACAGGCGATCATATAAATCGTAAGTTATAAAATAAAAGCTATTAAATTTTAGAAAATACTGCTAAAAAATTGATAACAATTTTTATTATTATTTAATATTTCCAGAATTATTCCTTTGCAAAATTTGAATTTGGGAACACCTTGTATATAACATATGTGTAATATACAAAGATAATACAGTTATTATTAATTATACAGAATAATCCATAATATACATATAAATAATTAATTTTATATAATTTTTCGTAAAATAGAAATAATATTTTTGTTTCTATGAAATTAATTTAATAATAAAAAATAATGTTTTTATATTATAAATGTTTCGGTCATAGAATATTAATTTATAAAGATAAACATTTATAAAGATTAGTTTTTATTTTCATTATTACGCGACATCTATAGCAATTAGTATGTAAGTATGTACGTATCAGGCAGTAAGTCAGCTGTACGCACACACATACATGCGACAGACGCACGCGATCGGATCAATGCGTGGCAGGCTCAGTCTCAGTTTGTCGCGTGTCTTGTTCATACGCGTAACAAGAGATTATCGCGTATTATTATAGCACGTTATTACACGTTGAAATTTTTTTTTGTGTACTATTTTTAATATATGATATGCGGGAACGCAATGAGACGCAAATATAATGAGAAAAGCTTGCCTCTTTTATTATATTAGTATTTTAAAATACTAGTTACAGGTACAGTAGTTAATTAGCCAGAGGCGATCAATTCGTGAGCTGGTTGTTTTTTCATATCAAATGCGTTTTGCATGTGCGCTTTGATTAAATAATAAATGCCAGAGGCGATCAATTCGTGTGCTGGTTATTTCACACAAGATGCAATTTGCATGTGTGTAAAATAAATGCCAGAGGCGATCAATTCGTGTGCTGGTTATTTCACACAAGATGCAATTTGCATGTGTGTAAAATATATGCCAGAGGCGATCAATTCGTGTGCTGGTTATTTCACACAAGATGCAATTTGCATGTGTTTAAAATATATGCCAGAGGCGATCAATTCGTGTGCTGGTTATTTCACACAAGATGCAATTTGCATGTGTGTAAAATATATGCCAGAGGCGATCAATTCGTGTGCTGGTTATTTCACACAAGATTCAATTTGCATGTGTGTAAAATAAATGCCAGAGGCGATCAATTCGTGAGCTGGTTGTTTTTTCATATCAAATGCGTTTTGCATGTGCGCTTTGATTAAATAATAAATGCCAGAGGCGATCAATTCGTGTGCTGGTTATTTCACACAAGATGCAATTTGCATGTGTGTAAAATATATGCCAGAGGCGATCAATTCGTGTGCTGGTTATTTCACACAAGATGCAATTTGCATGTGTTTAAAATATATGCCAAAGGCGATCAATTCGTGTGCTGGTTATTTCACACAAGATGCAATTTGCATGTGTTTAAAATAAATGCCAGAGGCGATCAATTCGTGTGCTGGTTATTTCACACAAGATGCAATTTGCATGTGTGTAAAATATATGCCAGAGGCGATCAATTCGTGTGCTGATTATTTCACACAAGATGCAATTTGCATGTGTGTAAAATAAATGATAAAAACGATGATAAATATTTATTATCGTATTCATAAAGCTTATGATATGCAAAAAAATATTAAGAGAAAATCTCAATGCGAGGATTATCTTTATTGCAGAGACAAAAAGAATATATGGTTGTGTCTCACAAGAATAGGCGATGGATGGGCCTACTCTTTATTTACAATATTCAAGATATTCGAATATTCAATATTCAAAATATTGTAAATTCATTATTTTATCGCGATTGAGATAAATATATAATGTATTGTAAATGTTTGCAAATTTATACTACAAATACATAAACATTTACATATATATATATCAATTCTATATATATATATATTTTATACATATATAAAATATTATATATACGTGTATAATATATTATATATATGTATACATAAACGTGTATATATAAAAATGTGGACACAAATGTCCAAATGGTATTTCTCTTAAAAAATATATAGAAGAGTACACGTTATTATGTAAGCAATATTCAAATTGTGTTCAATGCAATAAAGACACGCATATATATTTTAATATCACACGCTTAGATATGTTTGGATACATATGCGAGACGATAAATAAAGCAGTAAAAACATATTGTAATATTCTCATTTGAATATATGGAACACAATGCAAAAATTGCATCTTCTATTATGCATGTTTAAATTAATTGAATACTATCGATAATAGCGGAACTACAAATGCCGGTATTATCGGCAATTTTAGTTACGTTTAGATGAGGGCGCTAACCCATCGGAGTTCGCCAGTCACTTAAGGATTCCCTTAAGGATCCCCTTTAAAACTAAAACTTTAAATGTTTTATAATATTAATACTACATATGTTATGTAGATAAAATATCAAAATTAATCTTATTTAAAAGATTGTTTATCTTGCTTCTTCTTCTCTGCACTCAATTTTTCTTTAGCTCTCTGCAGCCATTTTTGGATTGCTTCTTCTATATCCTTTTTCTTATATGCGGAATTAGTGTCTTGACTGGAGATTGTAAAAAAAAATATTTTATAAATAGCATCTTTTTTTATCACTCGTTATTTTATTAAGATTAATCATTTAAATAAGAACATTTTTATTAATAAATCAGACAAATATCTTAATATTATATTATTATACGTTTATTATATTATTAAACGCTTATTATATTATTAAACGCTTATTAGCAAATCAGCAAGTTTTAAATGACAAAACTTTCGCTTCTATTTTGCTTTTAGTCAACTATATTTTTTTGCAATCTCGTTGGTCAACAAACGAGTACAATTATACTTAATAAAATCATAAAAATATTTTCCCGCTCTGGATACTTCTTTAACCTACAACAAATATTTTTAATACAACAAATATACCAAATATGTTTAATATTAATTTAATAATTTATTTAAATTAATAATTTAATAATTTGAATATTTAATATTAATTTTAGTGATATATTGACCCAGTAAATAAATTACATTAAAATTTAATAAAAATAGAATTAAAAGAAATAAAAAAGTTTGTTTTATTTTTTGAAATTTGTATACTAATTTAATTTAATAAAAAATCTTTTTCTTTAATTTCAACTTATATACTGGATTAAATTTTGTTTTATAAACAACACATTTGTTTAAAATTTTAGATCAGTTAACTGATCTAAAATATTGATCTAATTAGATTAATCAGTTGTAATTTTTTTAAAATTTTTATGTAGATCTATTGTTTATTATAGATAAATACTGTTTGCAAATCAAATTAAAAACATTAATTATTAATTTTAAAGAAAAGTTTAGTAAAATATACTTAAAAAAAGAAAATTAATGGCATTTATGAAAATTGCAACAATTTTTATGTATCATGGATGATTATTATTAATTAGTATTAGTAATTTCTACTAAATAATTACAGTTTATTAATGATAATTAACAAAGTATTATTATATTGATGTTTCGAAATTATTCGGCTGATTTAAAAATTGCTCCACATGCTCTTCTAAATTTTTAACAGAATTGAAAGGTGAAAAAAATAAAAAATAGATTCTTCTCTGATCCACATTTGGTCGTTGATGGATTTGTTACAGCAGTTCATTTTTCATGTCTCTTATATCATCTGCTATTTGCCATAATTGTGTCCTGAAGTATGACTGCTAGCGGATAATTTCTTTAAAATACTGAAGCATTATTGCAGATAAAAACAATAAAGAATAAACAATAAATTACTTTTTAATCTTTACATTTTTTATTTTTTTGAAGGCTATTGAGATTATTAAATAAATTTTACTAGTGCTGTCAACATACGCCATGATATATTACTTATGAAGTGCAGAGAAAAAAAACGATTAAAAATATTCTTTTTTTTGTATAATAACAAAATAATAAAAATAAACATGAAAATAATGATTAAAATAATGATGCACATGATGAAGATAATAGTGATAAAAATGACGATTAATGGTAATGATAATAATTATAAAGAAAAATGGAATAAATAATAATAATTATTATTATTATCTCTGGAATGCACACTATCAAGAAGAAAAAAGAGAGGAAGGTCCCGAAGAACATGGGGAGACAATATTAGAAGAGCTTTAAGCGAGATGGGGCTGATAGAGGAATAGGCCCTAAATAGAAGGCAATGGCGATTAAGTTTGAAAGTCGGAAAGTCGGAAAGCGTCGGAAGACATTATTAGACCGACGTTTATATATATATTATGTCTTCACAGTAATGTTTACTGAACATAGCACGGACATAAATCCTCAAAAGATCAAAACTAGTTTTAAACTGTTACATCGTGGCGACTCCATGATTCATTTCTTCCACGAAGTTGCGGCAATTGTCTATTGGTGATAAAAATGAATCGTTTAATAAACAAAGCTTCCTAAGTTACGCGTTTCGTAATTCTTAGTCACTTGTCAATAACTGTATATCTATAAGTAATCGTGAGAAAGACGCGAGAAGTGATGATAAAACCACGTTGATTCTCTCGAATAAATAAAAATTGATAAATATACCTTGCAGTAGAATTTTCCGGCGGAAGAATAAAGCAGTACCGAAAAGATAATAAATTTTTCTAACGAAATACTTAACAAATAGAGCCGTACCATTTGATAAAAATAATCATAACAAAATAAATTCTTTCCTAATCATGAAGAAATAAGACTTTTTCTAATCAAATCACATGCGTAAGAGTCCGTTAAAAAAGACAATGATCAAAGGACTTTGAACTGATATCAGACTCGCCAATAGACGATCACTACGAGAAAAAAAATAAAAAGGAGAAACATCCCGCTTAACGAGGACACTGGGACCAATATCCTCACTTGGCATCATTTCCAGAGCAACTTACCTACAACGAGTATCGAGTTACCGACATGAGATACAGAGCGAAATACCACACTAATTCGCCATCCCTCCGATTCCGAATCTCTATTCTTAAAAAGTAAGTCTGATTAAATAATTTTCCCCTTATCTTCTTTTGTCTTATGTTTTATTTAAATCAAAACAATTCCATAAGATGTTTTATTCTTTTAATACTTAACTCGTTCCGTATCTTTTAATCATTAACTCCTTCCGTAATAATCGTAATAAGCTTTAGAAAATTTTAAAAACTTAATTTAACTGATATGCGAGCGACCAATTTTATACTTCTGACCATTCTACACACACATGTTTATTTAATTTTATTTACTCTATTAACAAAATTATTGTATAATAACTGGTCAGAAATAAATATTAACGATAGAATCTCTTCCCTCACTCACTCTGACCGACGTCCTCTGCATAAATGTAACATCCGCGAATAAATGAACACATACATATACATTCACACATATATTCATATACTCAAGGATTAGTTTCTTTTTATATTATTGATGTTAAATCATAAAAACCATGTATCAACTTTCCTACTTATTTAATGAATAAATGTATATTTTTGTCTAATTAATCTAAATATTTCTTGACCTCTCTCTCGTTCCCGATAAAAGATTGCATTTGATTCCATCCCGAATAATAGGAATTAAATTCCTTGAATAAAAAGGGACTACCGAGTGAACGTCGGAAAACAGCGTAACAGCGACGTGTACAGTTGTTTACCTGATTTCAGACCTTCGAATTCGCTCGACCCGATACTTACGCCCGTAAGGCGTTTGATTTCGAGATATTTAAAATAGTTGTTGCGCCTTGTGACTTATTCTTCCGAGAGTCTGGACGTAATATTCTATTTTAAAATTATTTAACAGTTGTTGCGCCCTTCCTTGTAACTCACCCTTCCGAGAGTCTAGTAACATACTGTTATAAAATTTTGGAGTTTCGTCCGGGATTGATTGTAATGTGCGATCTTTTAAAATTGGAATAAGTAAAGGCACAAGAGGTACAGCTAATAAAGACGAAATAGAACAAAATTTTCAAATTGCTCAAGAAACATATAATCGAACAAAATCAAACACATCAGAAACACACTACACTTCTACTTCAAAAAATTCTATTATTAAAAACATTAATTTTTCGTTAGACGAAACAGTAATCAAAAAAGATTTTGAAAAAAAGTTTTGTGAAATTGCGTCCGAGTCTGACTACGCCGATTCTTGCGACAGGATTATCGTACCCGACATAAATAAAATTAAAATAAGTAAAGAACCGAGCAATATCAGCAACATGGCTCAAAATGACCCTTTCGTTACTTTGAAATACGCGGTCTAATCAGTCCCTTATTTTGACGATCAGAACATTCATTTTAATTATTTTATCGAGAGATATGAGGAAGCTAAGTCCATGCTGCCTAGCGAGACAGAATAACAATTTACTAAAATAATAAGAACTAAAATAATAGGTGAGGCTCGTCGAATCATAAAGATCACGATTTCGATAGTGTTTCTCAATTAACAAAATATTTATAACAAATTTATGGACCGATTAAAAATGTTTATCAATTACAAGGGAAATTAGGTTGTATATATCAAAAAAATGATGAAGATGTAGTTACTTACGGAAATAAATATATTTGTTTCAAGTTGTAAACCAAATTTAAAATCTGAAAATTTTAAATAATTGTATTACATTAATAAATTAGAATATAATATAATAATACAATAATATAGTATGCACACACATATACACACATACACGCGCGCACGCACGCATGTATATATAAATATATATATATATATATATATATATATATATACATATATATATATATATATATATATATATATATATATATACAGGGTATCCGAAAATTCGCGCAACACCCTTAAAGAAAGATAGAGGGTGTTATTCTGCACAGAAAAGTCCTATATAGTAGAGTATATAGGAGAGTTCTAACGCTGGTCCTCTGAGGAAGATGCGTGTCGAGGGGAAGCCGCGCGGGAAACTTGACGGCGCGGGGAGTATGACGTTGCGGGTACAGGGAACGCTTATCGCGGGAGCGGACATATTTATAACCGGTGCAAAGACGAGTGCCGATGTTCTGGCTGCTATAATTTATATTTATTGTAAACAAATAGCATCTATTGCATGTTCGATGTGGACGGAATTTTTCGAGTGGTATCGTGAGAGCGGGACATGTTTAAACCGACGCATATATACAAAGATGAGCGCCGATATCCGGCTGCTTTATAAACATTATAAACAAATAGCGTATATTGCACGTGCTGTCGGAACGTTGAGAATTTTTTTCTAGGAAGAACCGTTTATCAGCAGATATAAATAAAAGACAAGAAAAGGAAAGAAGGAGACTGCGACATATCAGCGCCGATGTTCGGCAGCTTTGCGTCTTGCTTTCCATCCATAAACAACTGTGCGCGAAAGTTATGTGTGAAAGTGCGAGCGAGCGTGCTCTAAAAAGACAAGCGCGAAATGAGACGGCCGGACAAACACACCTGCGAGTATCGAGACGCGATTAATTCTACGACGAATATGATATGTATACTGCTTATAAGATTAATTATACGTGTCATACGACTGTAATTCGCACGCGGCGGACGAACAGCGATAAATCGTCTGTCTCGGAATAACTCCGGTAGTCACACTGAAATGCGAATATTTTTCCACAAAAATGAATTTCTGTTATCACTAGGATAGCGTGTACGCGTCGATTGTTTTTAGCGGACTGTGCCGAGCTCGGTTGTCGGCTCGCTTTTATAAAGTCGTCGCCTTCTCGAAGGATCCAGAAGGTTCCCGAAATTCGCTCATTTCCGCCGACAGTTTTTCTGTGACTTGTTTGTCACAATTTCATCTGAGATCCTTCGAGAAGGGCGACGGTGTTTGTTGTTGCCGCGCGTTTTCGCTCGGTCGCAGAAACGCCGCCTCGCATCGCGCGTGCGGCGACGACGCGGTCGCGCAGCAACAACATGCTAAGTTCGATATTGCTGCAATCTCGAACAACAACCATTCAAATATTATTGCTTTTTCTACAAAGAATTGCGACGTATTAGCGCCGATGTCTGGCTGCTATAATTTATAAATACTATAAACAAAATAGTCACATCTTTACGAACTCTCGAACGTTAGAAACTTAAAACCGCGTGGACGCGAAGATAAACAGACGGATATTCGAACTTTAAGGGCAGCAGACTTAGGGATTTCTAAACAAAAGATGAGAAGAACGACGCATTCACAGATGATCTGTAGCCAAATGGAACATATAACGAAGAACGAAGGATGTCAAAACCGCAGTATAGGATTTGAAACGGTATACATTGGAAAAAAGTAGCGGATACTGTGTTGTGTGCCAAGTGTTCAATATAGAGATGAAACATCTTGAGCAAACTGAACACGATCTGTTGGAGCTATCGCATCAAGTCACTACCTTAGGCGAATATTTCGCGTGGGCGCAGCGGTGCGAAAAATTTATCAAACAGCTCGAAGAAAGTAGTATCAAGCGTCCGCGACTCTCGATCGGAAACAGACAATCTTTAGTGGCCAAAATCGCGCGACTCGAAGGTGTAAAGACTCGATTACAGAGACAGTTTATACCTAGTGGTGATTATAGTGGTAACAATAAGATGGCAGGAACAATAAGCGGAAAGACTCGTTTGGCGAGAGATACCGCGTTCAAAAACCGCGTATTGACCGGTGCAGTGATTAACACAAACAATATCGAACCGCAGCACTTTCTTGAGGACGTCAAAGACATTATGCTCAAACACGTGCAAAACGTGATAAAAAAACATTTTAATGTGAAAGTGAATACTGTGTTCAACGGCGAGTTTGTGACAGGTGACAAGCGCGCAAATAAAAGCATAAATACGAAAAACTATGAACTATTTTGCACATCAGATTTATGCGAATGGTACGAGCGGCGCGTTATCGCGCCCATTCTAGCAACGCTCAAAAAATTTCAAGAACGCGACAGTGGGTGGGCTTTATCGCAAATACTTGATTTATCTATAAACATAAACAAGTATAATCCAATGCGCGCGAGATGTCACGTAAAATTACCGCGGAAGATAATGAAAAGAAGAACGGTGATAAACGTGTTGTTATAGCCCAAATAGCTATAACCGAATTATTATTAATATTAAATAGCTTAAAGAGATATTTCTTAACACGAGTAGCGAAATATTGCGAAATAAAGAAAGGCGTATAACGTTACCAGCGCTACACGAAACGTTGACGAATCAAGCCACGTGCCAAGGCTAAGCGATTGCAAAAAGGATCGAACCACCCGGAAATGCAAGGAATTTCGAACGATCTCAAATTGCATTTTTGACCTAACGATTCGAGCGACACAGCCACATATGGTCGTGTCGCTAAGGGATCCCCTGCAAAAATCAATCAAACAGGAGGCAATAAAAGGATACCGCCGTGTATTCACAGTCATCACTATCAATTTATACAGTTATTATAACCGATTAATATCGAACAGTTACCGCGATCAACTCAAGTCTAGCCGCGACTCGAACTATTACGCGGACGAAGCCACAGCTGATCAGGCGACCGTGACCGCGATATCCGATTCGCGCCGACGTAACCCTATACCGTGATACGCACAACTGTGAAGGGGAAGAAAAGAAAGTGACTCAATATATAAGAATAAAACTGATTTATTTAGACAAAAAATTATAACTTTGTAACGGGCCGCTTCACGAGCGGTTTCGAATACGCGCGCGGACAGCGCAATCGGGATCAGGATTCGTGAAGTGGGTTGAAACGCAACAGACGTGAGTTGTTAGGTACGTCGTTTATTCGCCACTCGAGGCAATGGTCAACTTTACAATCGATATACGAGTCGATATACGAGTCAGTTACAATCGTAATGAATTTAGATAAGAATACAATGCACTGTTGTGACGCCGGTCGAGACGGTGTTTTTCGCGTCTAATTAAAGGGCCCGACTCGTGGCGCGGGGTGCGCGCGGTGAGACGGGCTCGTGTTGTCGGTTTCGCGGTTGTTGGCGCGAGGTGCGCGCGGTAAGGCGGGCGCGTGTTGTCGTTCTCGCGTTTGTAGGCGCGAGGTGCGCGCGGTGAGACGGCGCGTGTTGTCACCGCGTATCGGTACTTCGATATCTCGCAGTTTACAGTCGTGCGAAATATATCAATTAATACGCGTATGGTGTTCGGCGCGGACTGCAGGGTGCTAGGCCTGCAGTCGGGTGTATGCGTTGGTGACGCGGTGTTCGGCGCGGACTGCAGGGTGTCAGGCCTGCAGTCGGGTAGATGCGTCGATGACGCGGTGCACGTTCCCAGCGATAATCGCGGGAGTGCAGTTCGGACGTTCGGATAGTCAGAGCGTCAGGTCTCGAGAATACTCGAGGAAAGCGGCGAACTCGTCCACTCTCTGTCCTGTACGAAAGGTTTTTAGGTTGGATGGTCAGGTGATAGGACCGTAACGGGCTCGAGAATTCTCGAGGAAAGCGGCGAACTTGTCCACTCTCTGTCCTATACGGATGTGTGTTGCGACTGGATTCGTCTCGAGAACAGATAGCCGAGAATACTCGGCGGAGGCTGCGAATACGTCAACCTCCGGTGTACTGTCTTTCGACGGCTTGGATCGGTTTCTGGTAATATCTCGGAGCGTACTGCTCGAGCGGATTCAGGTGCCGGTCTGGTGGCGTCTGGTGTTCGGTAGGGCTTTTTATACCCTACCGAAGCGAGCGTGACACCCGCGCCGTTCGCATCCCCCTCGGGGTGGGGGAGACGACGCGGGCCTCCGGTAGCGCGCGTTTCGGCGATCGGCATTCGCCGGAAACGTTCGGTGCCGTTCGGCGCTCGCTTTGTTTATGACAAACACTAACGGCTGTGTTTGTCATAAACATTGTTTACGCATGTTTAAAAATGGGCGCTAAGCGCCTCTGCCTCTGCCCGGCTGGTGTTCGCCGGGCGGCAGACTTCCGACGGGTGACGTGTCGGGAACGATGGGGGATGCATCGTTACAACTTTCTAAATCGGCTCCCGACCCGGTCCTCGGCTCCTAAGCTCTTGGTGGCGAAATTCCAAAGTTCCAGTGCCTCCCCGCGAGGCACAACAGTGCAGTTTAATGACAATGCGTGTTTTGCGTGGTCAGTGGTTGCTGCTCTATATCCAGCTGCAAGGGACGAGAATCGTCGTACCCGCATTATATGACAGTATTGAATCTCCAGGACATTGAGTTTCCAGTGATTATTAATAAAATTAAAAAATTCGAACTTGCCAATGATATCTCTATAAATGTATATAGTATCGAGGAAAAGAACATTGTCCCGATCCGACTGAGCGAGCTAAAGAGAGATAAACATGTCAACTTGCTATACATGCAAGATTCGCAAGTCGTTGGACATTTTGCATGGCTCAAGAATTTATCTTGGCTCGTGAGCTCGCAATTAAGCAAACATAATGGTCAAAAATACATTTGCGATTGGTATGTATATTTTAAATATTTTATATATTTTTTATTTTTATTAAATATATGCAAATGAAAAATTAAATGAAAAAAAATTCTTTTTTTTACACATGTTTACATTACTTTAGATCGGAGGATAAATTACAATCGTATACGGTAGACTGTAGAGAAATGAACAAGTGCGCCATCCGTTTACTGAACGAGAACGACAAGTGGCTCAAGTTCAACAATTACAACAGGAAAGAGTGGCTGCCTTATACGCCGACTTAGAGTGCGTTTTGAAAAAGACGGAGGAAGAAAAAACTTACTAGCATTATCAAGTATTTAGCATAGCTTATTATATGCATTGCGCGTACGATGATTTATTATCCGCGTATCATTCTCGCCGTAATACCGATTGCGTTTCGTGGTTCGTCGAAAAACTTAAAAATTTAGCGTATTTCGTAGAGATTATTTTAACCACGAATGTCCCCATGATAAATTTAACGCGAAAAGAATGAGAAAAATTTAACAGTGCGACGCTTTGTCACATTTGCGAGAAACCATTCGCGCTGGACGGTACACGAGTACGCGATCATTGCCATCTGACCGGGCGGTACCAAGGTCCCGCGCATTCAAATTGCAATTTAAATTATAAGGACTCCTTTTACATTCCAATAGTTTTTCATAATTTATCTGGTTACTGGTTACGATTCACATTTCATTATCAAGGAAATAGCTACAGCGTTCGAAGGAAAAATCGAGTTATTGCTGATAACGAAAGAAAAATATATATCTTTTACAAAAAATGTTAAACTTGCAAAAGAAAAAAATCGTATCAAATTGCGTTTTATAGATATAAAATACATATAAATTTCTTTCAGCCAGGCTTGACAAATTGGCATCATTTTTAAATAAAGACAAACTCAAAAATTTAAAATCGAAATTTCAAAATGTACAAGAAGACAATATCAATTTATTAATACGGAAGGGCGTCTTTCCGTATGAATATTGACTGCGTCGACAAACTTAAAGATACGTGTTTACCACCGCGTAATTCATTTCAGTTCTTTGACCAGTGATACTGTATCCGAGAGCGATTACGCGCACACCGAGACTGTCTGAAAGCGGTTCTCCATTCGAACGCTAGGCGAATACGGCAATCTATATTTAAAAAAAGATGTCTTGTTATTAGCAGATATTTTTGAAAATTTTCGGGAAAGTTGCATTAAAAGTTATGGCCTCCACCCCGAATATTACTTTACTCTCCTCGGTTACACGTGGAATGCCATGTTGAAACATACAAATATTACATTTGAATTACTTACTAATATCGACATGATTATGTTTATCGAACGGGGAATACGCGGCGGTTTGAGTCAATGTTCCGGTAGATACGCACATGCTAATAACAAGAATATGCAATCGTACGATCCATCGAAATTTTCATCGTATTTAATGTACTTTGATGTAAAGAACTTATACGGTTGGGCAATGTGTTGTAACGTCCTGCCAATTTTAAAAACTATATTTTAGCTAGTAATTAAGTACCGCTTTTATCCCTGCAAAATGCCTATGGAATAATTATGTAATCCATTTGCTTTTATTTTAATTGTTAACTAATTTCATTAATCGCTTATCATTCTAGTTCCATATGGTTATTTAGCCTAAAAACCGAATATATTTTAATCCTTTTAGTAATAATAATCGATGGCGCAAGGAATTGAGAATTCCTTAGATCGACGAATCAGGAAGCATTATTTAGAACTAGCTAGCTGTACAGCAGTGACTTTCTAGAACTAACCTGCTGATTACTTTAAGAACGGACTTGCGAGCGAGTTTCACACTCGATAATATCGATACTAATATCTAACTTTTAAGATTTTAATATTTAATCATACAGACAAATATATATAATAATTACTCACTCTTAAAATGATAAGTAAATGCGCCGTATTTTATGGAATCATAAAACGTATATAATAATAATTTGTTGACTATGATTTGTTGAATAATTATAATTATTTTATCCAAAACATCACATATAAAACTTTTAATACTATATTCAATACAATAATACTTTATAAATAATTAAAATCATATTAATTAAAACAGGGTATTATATAATGCGCGAATGCTTCCATAAAGAAATGATTTTAATAAAATTAATATGCTTTATTGTAGTATCGATCAAGCGACCATAAATATAAATTTAAGAGGCTTATATTCTATGGAATCATAAATTATATACATTACATATAATACATATAAGTTATCTAAAAGTTATCTATTTTTTGAACTATAGAATGCCATAACTTTATATAAATTGCCAACTTATTACCAGAACTGAAATAAATAGAACAAATGATTCCATAAATTAATAAGCATAAATATTAACCATATTATTAAGGATTTTATATTATAAAATATTAATTAAGCTGAAGAGAATGCGCATAAGAGGCCTCATATCAGTGAAACCTGATATTGCGAGCGATAAGTCGAACGGATTCGCGACGGCTACGACCACGAGCGCCGAAACTTAATAAGCAGATAAACATATCGATCGACAATTCTCAGAAGAATTGTTGTTAAAAATCTTTCTTCTCGGAAGTTCTCCACTAAATCATTCTAAGAACATTCCAGAGCGCAACGCGTGATCTGCACACGGCTCGAAAACCCTTTGTTTCGACAGTATATAAGCCGGCGATTTCGGGGCATTCAATTAAGAAGTCTTCAACCATTCAGATCATTCACTCTTGCATTCAATTAAGCGGCATTCAATTAAGAAGTCTTCTACCATTCAGATCATTCACTTTTGCATTCAATTAAGAGGTCTTCAACCATTCAGATCACTCACTCTTGCATTCAATTACGAGGTCTTCAAGCATTCGAATCATTCATTCTTACATCCAATTGAAAAGTCTTCAAGCATTTATTCTTAGTTAACATTATTCATTACTAATTCATTACTATTTTGTACAAGTATTCGCTCCGTATTATTCGTTCATTGTTTGCGTACTATTCACTATACCATTTCGATTAATATATTAATTGTTATTACTGTCGATTCAGTGTTAAGTTGTGTAAAACTAAGGAAATAATAAAAAACTTTGCGCATACGTCTGTGTACTTTTATCCGGCCTACTTCATCCACGACCGAGGTCTTAATGGACGAGAGAAGGGCCTAACAGAGTACGACCAGAACTTGAACAGAAGGAAGGATTTTCCTGCCACATCACGGTAAGTACTTACAATTACTATAAATCCCCATCCTTCCATAAATATTAGAAACTTTATTTGAATTGACTGACAACCCCTAATATCATTTAATTACCTTTTCATCCTCTAAATAATAAGAAATCCTCTGTCAAGCATTAGGCTGACAGTTTCCAGTCAGTCAACTTTAATCTATTATCCTACTATTATTTAAAACACACCCATAATATCAATACTAAGTAAGATTTATAAATTCCATGCAAAATATACACTACTGTTGTCATTTGAACCTGACTTAATCTTGCAACACTTTGCTCTTTTTCCCGAAAATCCATCGTTGCCGAGCGCTTATGGTGCTCCTGGCGACTCCCTCCCTTTTTCCTAAATTCTGAATATAATCCTTAAACCTCGTTGCCGAGCGCTTACGGTGCCCTGGCGACCTTCTCCTTTCTTTTTGAATTCTTTATATAACCCTTAAACCTAGTTGCCGAGCGCTGATTACGGTGCCCTGGCAACATTTGACCTCTTTTCTAAACCTTCTCTTTTATCAGAAATTTAGAGTCATAATATAATCAAGTATTGATAAATAAAAGACCTTATTCTTTAGACAATTCTCATAATAAATTAATTCGATCTAACTAACTCTCTATTATTTAGTGTCCACAATTTGTTAACTATCCTTAATTTCTATTATAATGTTCCTTTTCAAATCTTAATTCTCTAACTCTTACGGTTTCTAATTAATATATATATATATATCTTAAGTAACAAGCCCCTTGCATATGGTGAACCCGCAATACAAGCGGACTTGCCATAAAACGCAACCATAATCGATATCTTTCTTTTATTATAATATTAAAATTCTATTCTTTAAACCTGATTAACCTTCGAATTACATATACCTAGTTGCGTCCATATCCCTAAAATACCTAGTGAAACTTCCTAGTAACCAACTAGTTCCGCGCCTACATCATTCCCCTAGATCCACTAGATTAGTCCTAGCTCTCGGCGTCCCTGGAATATAGCCGGTGAAAGCAGGTTGCCCTATAAAAGTAGAGAGCAACATTTTCTCACTAACTGAGGTATAGAGAGAGAAAGAGCGTCGCTGAGACGTAACATTAAATTTTGGTGGCAGCGGTGGGAGTGCCAAAAGGACTAACAAGGATCTTCTCGAGGGAAAAAGATTTCGGAATTAATCCTTTTCTTTTAAAAAGAAAATAATTTATATACAAATATATATATTTTTAACTTAAAGACCGATGTTTATATAACTTGAAATTCACCTAAGGTTCGTCGCTGTACAGCGAGGCATAGTATTGTCGCTGACGAAGAGTGTGGCAACAAATACTATTGCTGCTGAAAGCGTGACAACAAAACAATTGTCGCTGACGAAGAGTGTGGCAACAGTTGTAATTGTCGCTGCCGAAAAGGTGTGGCGTAGTATTGTCGCTGACGAAGAGTGTGGCAACAAGTACTATCGCTGCCGAAAAAGTGTAGCAACAAACAATTGTCGCTGACGAGGAGTGTGGCAACAGTTATAATTGTCGCTGCCGGAAAACGCGGCAACGAACTGTGTTGAATTTCTGACATATTTCAATCTTTGTATAGATGCCCAAAAAGGGTGGACGTCGAGTTCAAATTAAAAGGATTAAATTCCAGATTAAAGAAGCACTTCTTTCTTCCCAAGACCCTCTTCCTCATCTTACAAAATTGCAAAACCTAATTAACAATTCAGATAACTCTAAACCTGACGATAATTTAGACAAATTTAAATCTGATGGTAATTTAGATAAATCTAATTCCGACAATAACTCAGATAAATCTAAGCTTAACGAGACTAAAAATACGAACTATAAGCTAATACCGATTGAGTTTGAATATAAATATCCTGATTATAAAACAATCGAACGAACAGATCCTCGTCGCAAAATCTATAAAATTTATGAATTATTTGGTCCAAAATAAATAAATTTAACAACGTAAGGAAAAATCTAAACCTCGAATTATATTCTTTGAACCAAAACATATACACATCTATTATAGTAACCTAAATAATTAATCATGCCTAATACACGATCCCAATGTTCTAACACTCCTTCTGAGACCAATGAAATTTTAACACAATCAGATTTAGAAACCCTTAATCAAAAATTAAATGAAAAAGAAAAGATGCTTAAAGAACATGCCAAAATGTTACAAATAAAACAGGATGAATTGAAAAACTTACAACGCGAAATCGAACAAAGTAGAAATGCTAATTCCGATAACAATCAACACGAATCAATAATAAAAAATCTGAATGAACAAATCTCTGCTTTAGTTTCATTGCCTGAACAAATGGAACAATTAAATCAACGTATTAACGACATTCAATTTTCTAATCCACCTCACAATCAACAAACAAATTATAATTCCGATTATTATTCAGCTCAAAATTTTCCTCGCAGGTCTAGCCCTGCAGATACAGCTTCCCCGATTCGCCTTAAAGATGTAGTTGATTCTATTCCTAAATATGATGGACACAAAATTTCTGTTTTTTATTTCAGTAAAATGTGTGAACGAGCCCTCGAATTAATTCCTGGTTATCATGAATATCATTTAGTACAATTAATAATTAACAAATTACAGGGACATGCTTATGCTGCTATAGAAGGTACGGAATATCATACTGTTTTCGAACTAACAAGGAAATTAAAAAGAATTTTTGGTCCTAACAAATCCGTAGACCAATATCGCGGAGAATTAGCAAACATTTATATGAAACCTAATGAAAATATATTTGATTATATAGAAAGAGTAAAAGAATTACGCGCAGCTATAATTGATGGGGAAACTAATGCCGGTGGATATATCGACGAAATTACAAAAGATAGTATTGAGCGTAGCGTAACTACAAGTTTTATTAACGGTCTCCCTTCCGATCTTTTAATCAGAGTTAAATTAGAAGGATCTTATACATTCGACGGAGCTCTAGAATCGGCAATACAACTTTCAAAAACTTTAGAAGCAGAAAACGCGCGTAAACGGACCGTACCGCTTTCTAAATCTAACATTTCCCTTCTCACTGATTTCTTAAATAAATCGGGCCCTCCTCAAGTAAGTAATTTACCGCAATATAATGAAACACAACATCCGTGAAATAATACAACTCCTTTTATAAAACCACTCATTCCCGGAATACCAGGACCTAATTATCCTGTCGGAAAAACATGTCGTTATTGCAAAAATCCTGGACATCTTATAGACGAATGTCGCAAACTCGCATATAGGCGATCTACTGAAAATAATCCATCTACTTCATATTCCAATAACCATAATAATAATCCGGGAAACGCACAGAGCGTTCCGGTAATAAACGGCGTCCGCCGGAACGACATTCAGACGGGGCGCCCTTCCCTTCCACAACAAGCGCCTGTGACTATGGCATTACCTCAAAACCAAACTCTGATTCCGTCACCCGCATTGAACGAGTAGAAGATAAAACAAAATCTAGTAGTTTACCCTCTGTTATTCTTTCGTCTCCAGATTTAAATATTAAATGTTCTTTCATGATTGACTCAGGCTCTGGAGTTAATCTCATAAAACAGCGCTTTATTAATGAAAATATAATCTTGGATAAAAATGAAACCTTAATTCTTCAAGGCATATCTTCTGAACCTATCTGTACTGTAGGTTCCGTCATCATACATTTACTCAATCTACCCACCTATTTCCATGTAGTTCCCGACACAGTTGGTTTTCCTCAAGATGGTATTTTAGGAAATATGTTTTTAAAAGAACGAATGGCTAGTATAGATTATAAAAATAAATGCTTGCATTACGATAACTCTAGTATTCCTTTTTCGGAAACAATTTATATTCATATTGGTAAACGATCTGTATCTCCATTTTATATCAATATTACTAATCCTGAAAAACAATATGGATATATACCACGTTATACACCAGCCGAAAATGTTTATTTCGGAGAAGCAATCGTCACGAACATTAAAGGCAAAGCTTATTTACCTATTTTTAATACCACTGAATGTGAATACGATATAAAAATTCCCTCTATCGAGTTACTAGATTTTGATCTCGCGGATACGCTTGAAGGATCCACGATCCGAGACGGTGTCGTTGAAGCCCGAGGGAATGAAACGACCAACGATCCTCTTATCAAAAACTCAACTCTCGATATTAATAAAGAAAATAATTCTAAATACATCACTGCAACCTTAGGGCATCCAGTGATCAATACAAACTCACTTAATCCTGAAAATAATTATATCGCCACAGCCTTAGGGACGTTAGCGATCTATAATAATCTTAACTCTTCTATTGATAACCCTTTATATTATGAAAGAAATAATAATAATATTGCCCCTGTTAATTTTCTCGACAAGGAAGCCCCCCTTGCGATCGCGCATCTGCTGTCATGCAGCTTTTACGATTGGAACATTTGAACTCCGAGGAGTCAGACAATGTTAAATCGTTGATTATTAATCATTCCGATAGATTTCATCTTCCAGACGACAGTCTTGGAGCCACTAATGCTACGCAACATTCTATACCCACAACTGACGAAATTCCTATCCATACGAAACAATACCGATTTTCCCTTGTCCACAAAGACGAAATTAATAAACAAGTTAACGAATTATTATTCAATGACTTAATCGAATATTCTACTTCTCCCTATAATTCTCCTGTGTGGATAGTGCCAAAGAAACCTGATTCTCAAGGTAATAAGCGATGGCGAATGGTCATCGATTATCGCAGCCTTAACGAAAAAACTATAGGAGACGCTTATCCTCTTCCAAATATAACTGATATTCTCGACCAATTAGGATCTGCCAAATATTTTTCTGTCCTCGACTTAGCTTCTGGTTTCCATCAAATTCCTATGGCATCTAAAGACGCTCCAAAAACCGCATTTTCAACTCCATATGGTCATTATCAATTTAAAAGAATGCCATTTGGTTTAAAAAACGCTCCTGCAACCTTTCAACGATTAATGGATAATGTCCTTTCCGGGCTGCAAGGTAACGAATTATTCGTTTATATGGATGATATAGTCATCTATGCTAGATCTTTAAAGGAACATGAAGTTAAATTTAATAAATTAATGGAAAGATTAAGAAAAGCAAATTTAAAACTACAGCCGGATAAATGCGAATTTCTTTGCCGTGAAGTAGCCTATCTCGGTCATATAATCGGAGCTGATGGAGTTAAACCTGATCCTAATAAAATAAAATCAATATCCGAATTTCCTATACCTAAAAATGAGAAAAACATTAAACAATTTTTGGGATTAGCAGGTTATTACAGACGATTTATTCCACAATTTTCTAAGACTGCCAAGCCATTAACCGATTTGTTAAAGAAAAACAATACATTTAATTGGCAACAACGTCAAACAGAAGCATTTAATATTTTAAGAAACGCATTATGTTCTGAACCGGTACTTCAATATCCTGATTTTACTAAACCCTTTGTTTTAACGACCGATGCATCCGGATATGCTATTGGAGGAGTACTCAGTCAGGGACAAATCGGAAAAGATTTACCTATCGCTTATACATCTCGCGTGTTAAATACCGCAGAACAAAATTATTCCACTATTGAGAAAGAATGTTTAGCAATAATTTATTGTATTAATCACTTTCGACCCTATCTATATGGTAAAAAATTCACAATTGTAACTGACCATAAACCTTTAGTTTGGCTCCATTCAATTAAAGACCCCTCTTCAAGATTATGGAAATGGAGAACAAAATTAGCAGAATACGAATATGAAATACAATATAAGAAGGGAAGTTTGAATAATAATGCAGACGCCTTATCCCGAAACCCACCTATAAACTACATCTACCCTTATTTACCGCTAATCCGGTCGACGAATCATCAAACGAATCAACATTTTCTTTTGAACGTAGACCTAGAAGGCCTATCTCAGACAGAGAAATGTCCTCTTCACCAATTGATTTTTCCCCGTATAATCAACAATTAGAAGATAATCAATCCGCATCTGAACAACCTAATATAACAATAGAAGAATATTTTAGCGATGACGACGAAATGGATAGATTAATTGCAAATTCAGATGAAGATAGTAATCAATATGAAGAGATAATTGACCTTAACGATGAACCTCAAAACACAGACCGAATCATCATAACCGAAAACCGCGATAGCTTATTGAAACAATCAGATAACCACGTAATTTTTATTTATTTAAATGGAACTCCTTTTGATAATGGCGCTAAAGAATATCAGGAAGCAAATACCTAATTATCAAGATCTTATGTATGAAAGGGCTAATGTAAAATCTTTAAATCACGGTAAATTAATATCACTTCCAATAAAACATAATAATCGGACAAATATAGAAATTCAAACTTTAAAAAATTGCATACGTTCTTTTTTAGATGTAATAATGGAATTACAATTAACTTCCTTCAGTATTAGTAAAACTGATAATTTCGATGATTTACCCTGGCATTATATAATAGGCCAGATTCAAGGATATTTAAGAGACTTACCAGTCCACATTACTGTTTGCAAAAACCTTGTCCGAACTCCACCTTTCGAACAACGAGAAGCTCTTATAAATGAAAATCATTCTTCAGCTCACGGTGGTCATAAAGGCATTACTAAAACATATAATCGATTAAGACCTTACTATTACTGGAAAAACATGAAAAAACACATTCAAACTTTCATTCAAAGATTTCGTCAATGTCAATTAAAGAAATTAACAAGAATAAAAATAAAACAACCCATGGTGATTACAGACACACCTGGTTCTGCATTTGATAAAGTTTCTCTTGATATAGTAGGCCCTCTTCCAATCACAAATACCGGTAACCAATATATTTTGACTATGCAAGATTTATTAACTAAATATTCAGTAGCCGTACCATTAAGAGAAGCAACTTCTTTAGCCATAGCCGATGCTCTTACTAAAAATTTTATTTGTATTTATGGCACTCCCAAAGCTATTCTTACTGACCAAGGAACTAATTTCCTCTCCGCTAATGCGTAACTTAACAAAAAAGTTTAATATCCAACATTTTAAAACTACTGCTTATCATCCACAATCCAACGGTTCAATTGAGAGATCACATCACGTACTAACTGAATATTTAAAAACCCAAGTCGAAAAAGAAAAGGAATGGGATAATTATATTAATATGGCAATGTTCTCATATAATACCAGCGTTCACGAAGGTACTAAATTTTCGCCATTTGAATTAATTTTTGATCGTATAGCACGATTACCCTCTGCTCACACACCAATAGACGAGAATCTAGAGATAACTTATCAACAATATTTAACGGATTTATTTAATAAAATTAACGATATACAGGAAGAAGCACGTAAAAATCTTATAGCAGCAAAAGAAAAAAGTAAATATTATTATGATCGAAAAATTAATCCGCAAAATTTTCGCGTAGGATCATATGTATTTTTATTAAAAGAACCCGCAAGAGGGAAATTCTCTGATCAATATACGGGCCCTCATGAAGTTATAGAAATCTTACCTCAATATAATGTTAAAATTTTAATAAAGAATAAACCCCGAATTGTACACATCACTAAAACTCGCTCACGTTGAGCCAGGATGAAACAATGTGAATATTATTTTTGGTTACAGATGCGTTGGCATCGCCAACGAATTATTATTTCAGGACAAAAGCATCATTCCTCTTTAACCGCACACCATCATCTGTGCTTTGCTTATTGTGCTAAAGTCCTGGGTTATCTTAAGATGGATAACAACTCTATTCTTTTTTGAACGGTTATTAACTACTTACTATAAATTATTTTATTTTCGCTTGTTTTATCATTTTATTTCAGCTGGATTACGTCATACAGTAGTTACTTATAAATTTTGTCAAAATTGCGAGAGTAAAATAGTTTATACGCGCTCAATTTTACGATGCGATAAATGCTTTACTTCATACGTTTGATTTATTATTATTTTTAGGAAACAATACCCTAATGGGATCGCGCTTGTAATTTTGATGTCAACTCCCAAGAAATCATTGACCTCTATTAGAATCTTAATAATACCCTAACGCACTACTCTAATCGCATATCATCTGCTTATCATTATTTAACAGCTTCTACTAACTATATTGAACTAATTACTTAATACTTTAACGGAATACTACTGTTACGTCCTGCCAATTTTAAAAACTATATTTTAGCTAGTAATTAAGTACCGCTTTTATCCCTGCAAAATACCTATGGAATAATTATGTAATCCATTTGCTTTTATTTTAATTGTTAACTAATTTCATTAATCGCTTATTATTTTAGTTTCATATGGTTATTTAGCCTAAAACCTGAATATATTTTAATCCTTTTAGTAATAATAATCGATGGCGCAAGGAATTGAGAATTCCTTAGATCGACGAATCAGGAAGCTTTATTTAGAATTAGCTAGCTGTACAGCAGTGACTTTCTAGAACTAACCTGCTGATTACTTTAAGAACGAACTTGCGAGCGAGTTTCATACTCGATAATATCGATACTAATATCTAACTTTTAAGATTTTAATATTTAATTATACAGACAAATGTATATTTAATAATTACTCATTCTTAAATTGAGGAGTAAATGCGCCGTACTTTATGGAATCATAAAACGTATATAATAATAATTTGTTGACAATATTTATAATTATTTTATCCAAAACATCACATATAAAACTTTCAATACTATATTCAATACAATTATACTTTATAAATAATTAAAATCATATTAATTAAAACAGGTTATTATATAATGCGCGAATGCTTCCATAAAGAAATGATTTTAATAAAATTAATACGCTTTATTGTAGTAGTTTATTGTAGTATCGATCAAGCGACCATAAATATAAATTTAAAAGGCTTATATTCTATGGAATCATAAATTATATACATTACATATAATACATATAAGTTATCTAAAAGATCTATTTTTTTAAACTATAGAATGCCATAACTTTATATAAATTGCTAACTTATTATCAGAACTGAAATAAATAGAACAAATGATTTCATAAATTAATAAGCATAAATATTAACCATATTATTAAGGATTTTATATTATAAAATATTAACTAAGCTTAAGAAGAGAATGCGCATAAGAGGTCTCATATCAGTGAAACCTGATATTGCGAGCGATAAGTCGAACGGACACGCGACGGCTACGACCACGAGCGTGAAACTCAATAGTCAGATAAACATATCGATCGACAATTCTCAGAAGAATTGTTGTTAAAAATCTTTCTTCTCAGAAGTCCTCCACTGAATTATTCTAAGAACCTTCCAGAGCGCGACGCGTGTGCTGCGCACGGCCCGAAGACCCTTTGTTTCGACAGTATATAAGCCGGCGATTTCGAACCTTCGGGGCATTACATTCAGATCATTCAGCATTGCATTGCATTCAGTTCAAGCAGTAAAATCGGAGCAGTCAGTTCGAGCAGTCAATTCAGTCATTCAATTAAGAGATCTTCAAGCATTCGAATCATTTATTCTTAGCTAACATTATTCATTACTAATTCATTACTATTTCGTACAAGTATTCGCTCCGTATTATTCGTTCATTGTTCGCGTACTATTCACTATTCCATTTCGATTAATATAATTGTCGATTCAGTGTTAAGTTGTGTAAAACTAAGAAAAAAATAAAAAACCTTGTGCATACATCTGTGTGCTTTTATCCGGCCTACTTCATCCACGACCGAGGTCTTAATGGACGAGAGAAGGGCCTAACAGAGTACGACCAGAACTTGAACAGAAGGAAGGATTTTCCTGCCACATCACGGTAAGTACTTACAATTACTATAAATCCCCATCCTTCCATAAATATTAGAAACTTTATTTGAATTGACTGACAACCCCTAATATCATTTAATTACCTTTTCATCCTCTAAATAATAAGAAATCCTCTGTCAAGCATTAGGCTGACAGTTTCCAGTCAGTCAACTTTAATCTATTATCCTACTATTATTTAAAACACACCCATAGTATCAATACTAAGTAAGATTTATAAATTTCATGCAAAATATATACTACTGTTGTCATTTGAACCTGACTTAATCTTGCAACACTTTGCTCTTTTTCCCGAAAATCCATCGTTGCCGAGCGCTGATCGAGGTGCCCTGGCGGCGTTTCCTATCAATTTAAAAATCTCCCACAAGAAATGACAACAGGAGATTAAATTGAAATCAAATTTATTATCTAATATTCTGAACACAACCCAATCCTTGAACCTAGTTGCCGAGCGCTAATTACGGTGCCCTGGCGACATTACACATTCTCCCTAAAATTCCATCGTTGCCGAGCGCTTATTACGGTGCCCCTGGCGACATTCGATCTTTTTTCTAAACCTTCCCTTTCTATCAGAAATTTAGAGTCACAATATAATCAAGTATTGATATTAAATAAAAGACCTTATTCTTTACACAATTCTCATAATAAATTAATCGATCTAACTAACTCTCTATTATTTAGTGTCCAATTTGTTAACTATCCTTAATTTCTATTATAATGTTCCTTTTCAAATCTTAATTCTCTTACGGTTTCTAATTAATATATATATATATATATATATATATATATATATATATATATATATATATATATATATCTTAAGTAACAAGCCCCTTGCATATGGTGAACCCGCAATACAAGCGGACTTGCCATAAAACGCAACCATAATCGATATCTTTCTTTTATTATAATATTAAAATTCTATTCTTTAACCCTGATTAACCTTCGAATTACATATACCTAGTTGCGTCCATATCCCTAAAATACCTAGTGAAACTTCCTAGTAACCAAATAGTTCCGCGCCTACATCATTCCCCTAGATCCACTAGATTAGTCCTAGCTCTCGGCGTCCCTGGGGTATAGCCGGTGGAAGCAGGTTGCCCTATAAAAGTAGAGAGCAATCTTTTTCTCACTAACTGAGGTATAGAGAGAGAAAGAGCTGAGACGTAACAAAGTACACAGACATATGATAGATTTTCGGGAAAAAGAGCAGTGTTGCAAGATTAAGTCAGGTTTAAATGACAACAGTAGTGTATATTTTGCATGGAATTTATAAATCTTACTTAATATTGATATTATGGGTATGTTTTAAATAATAGTAGGATAATAGATTAAAGTTGACTGACTGGAAACTGTCAGCCTAATGCTTGACAGAGGATTTCTTATTATTTAGAGGATGAAAAGGTAATTAAATGATATTAGGGGTTGTCAGTCAATTCAAATAAAGTTTCTAATATTTATGGAAGGATGGGGATTTATAGTAATTGTAAGTACTTACCGTGATGTGGCAGGAAAATCCTTCCTTCTGTTCAAGTTCTGGTCGTACTTTGTTAAGCCCTTCTCTCGTCCTTTAAGACCTCGGTCGTGGATGAAGTAGGCCGAATAAAAGCACACAGATGTATGCACAAGGTTTTTTATTTTTTTCTTAGTTTTACACAACTTAACACTGAATCGACAATTATATTAATCGAAATGGAATAGTGAATAGTACGCGAACAATGAACGAATAATACGGAGCGAATACTTGTACGAAATAGTAATGAATTAGTAATGAATAATGTTAGCTAAGAATAAATGATTCGAATGCTTGAAGATCTCTTAATTGAATGACTGAATTGACTGCTCGAACTGACTGCTCCGATTTTACTGCTTGAACTGAATGCAATGCAATGCTGAATGATCTGAATGTAATGCCCCGAAGGTTCGAAATCGCCGGCTTATATACTGTCGAAACAAAGGGTCTTCGGGCCGTGCGCAGCACACGCGTCGCGCTCTGGAAGGTTCTTAGAATAATTCAGTGGAGGACTTCTGAGAAGAAAGATTTTTAACAACAATTCTTCTGAGAATTGTCGATCGATATGTTTATCTGACTATTGAGTTTCACGCTCGTGGTCGTAGCCGTCGCATGTCCGTTCGACTTATCGCTCGCAATATCAGGTTTCACTGATATGAGGCCTCTTATGCGCATTCTCTTCTTAAGCTTAGTTAATATTTTATAATATAAAATCCTTAATAATATGGTTAATATTTATGCTTATTAATTTATGAAATCATTTGTTCTATTTATTTCAGTTCTGATAATAAGTTGGCAATTTATATAAAGTTATGCCATTCTATATTTAAAAAAATTAGATCTTTTAGATAACTTATATGTATTATATGTAATGTATATAATTTATGATTCCATAGAATATAAGCCTCTTAAATTTATATTTATGGTCGCTTGATCGATACTACAATAAAGCATATAATTTTATTAAAATCATTTCTTTATGGAAGCATTCGCGCATTATGTAATAACCTCTTCTTCTTCTTCTTCCTCTTGAATTAGACTTAGAGCCTGTTTTTTCCGATCATTTCGCCTCGCGAGACACATTATCGGTCCTGTGAGCGTCAAATGCTTTTTATCGGGATTAGGTTGCTGGCCTTGTCCCCGAACCCTTTTTTTTTAACCCGGGCTTGGGACCGGCTGCGTTAGATAGTGAATTAATCCATCCACCATCTGTTGCAGGCAAGATACTCTCAGCAGGTTTTTGTCATTGCCTGCCGAGAGGTGGCGACCGTGAAATCCTACGATATTTTTAAGCTCGGGCTGGATTTGAACTTGAAATCTTTGGCATAGAAGAAAGTAAATAAACATCTCTTTGCGCCACGATCGCCACTATGTAATAACCTGTTTTAATTAATATAATTTTAATTATTTATAAAGTATAATTGTATTGAATATAGTATTGAAAGTTTTATATGTGATGTTTTGGATAAAATAATTATAAATATTGTCAACAAATTATTATTATATACGTTTTATGATTCCATAAAGTACGGCGCATTTACTCCTCAATTTAAGAGTGAGTAATTATTATATATATATTTGTCTGTACGATTAAATATTAAAATCTTAAAAGTTAGATATTAGTATCGATATTATCGAGTATGAAACTCGCTCGCAAGTCCGTTCTTAAAGTAATCAGCAGGTTAGTTCTAGAAAGTCACTGCTGTACAGCTAGCTAGTTCTAAATAATGCTTCCTGATTCGTCGATCTAAGGAATTCTCAATTCCTTGCGCCATCGATTATTATTACTAAAAGGATTAAAATATATTCGGTTTTTAGGCTAAATAACCATATGGAACTAGAATGATAAGCGATTAATGAAATTAGTTAACAATTAAAATAAAAGCAAATGGATTACATAATTATTCCATAGGCATTTTGCAGGGATAAAAGCGGTACTTAATTACTAGCTAAAATATAGTTTTTAAAATTGGCAGGACGTTACAAGAGCAATTTTTTTCTCACTAACTGAGGTATAGAGAGAGAAAGAGCGTCGCTGAGACGTAACAGTGGCAATTCTCAAGCGGGGAATAAGCGAGGAGCACACACTTGTGCATAAGCGCATAACCATAAACATAAAAAAATTGATTGATCCACAAACATATGCCTAACGAAATGAACCAATCAATTTCCTTATACTTATGATTATGCGCTTATGCAAAAGTGTGTGCTCCCGCTATACACAATTTTGCATAAGCACATAGCTATAAGCATAAAGAAATTGATTGATCCACAAACATATGCCTAACGAAATGAACCAATCAATTTTCTTTTACTTATGGTTATGCGCTTATGCAAAAGTGTATGTTCCTCACTTTAAAGCGAGGAGCACACTTTTGCATAAGCGCATAATTATAGCATAAGGAAATTGATTGGTTCATTTCCTTATGCACATATTTGTGGACCAATCAATTTCCTTATACTTATGATTATGCGCTTATGCAAAAGTGTGTGCTCCCCGCTTTAGGCTTCTCTCTGATATAGGTGTATGTCCATATGTTGATAGGCTAACTTTATGGAACTATGGACATACACCTATACATCGAGATTAAGAATTTGTTTCTTAGCATTGGTAACCCTGAGAACCGAGTTTCACATTGTCACCGTGCGAGGTCTTCAATATCAATTCAGAGTTTACCCGTCACTCCTGCCGATCTTTAAAAAGTAAAATTGATATTGTGATGAAATCAATTTCTTTAGAATGACTGAAACTCCTTTAGGCTTAGGCGAGAAGACATTTATTCTTCATGGAGTCGATGTGAGTGTATTTAACAATGATGTTTTTAATGCAACCACTGCATTTCAATTTAGCAAATTAATTTTCAAAAATCAATTATCTTGGCTCCATTCTAAGTTAACTTATTCTATTAATTGCTATTAATTTCTATAAACAATTTATATATATATATATATATATATATATATATATATATATGTGTGTGTGTGTGTGTGTATACACAAATTCATACTTTATTTTTATATATTATTTATTTATATATTTATTTATTTCCTAATTACATTTACTTATTAACTTTCCTAATGTAATAAGTGAATATATTTCAGCTTAATCTAAGAAATGATGGTCGATCTAGATATCAATTTCGTTCCATCGAGATTGAAACTAGACTAATGCCACATGCACATGGATCAGCAAGATTTCGTATTGGCAATATTACAGATGTTTTAGCCAGCGTGAAACTGGAGATTGACACACCACATGCTGAAAAACCAGATGAAGGCAAAATGGACTTTTTTGTAGACTGGTTTGTTCATTAATTTCAGATTTTTAGTTTTAAGATATTACAAATGTCGTATTCTTATCATCTCTTCTATAGTTCTGCTAATGCTACACCAGCATTTGAAGGCAAAGGTGGAGATGATTTAGCGACCGAGATAAGCAATGTTCTTTCCATGGCTTATCAGACACCAGATGTCTTTGACTTAAGACAGTTATGTATAATACCTCATAAGAAATGTTGGAAAATATACGTGGACATTTTGGTAAGTATTACCAAATGGTAGAATGCTATTTAAAAGTCCAAAGTCCATTCTGTCACCTTTTGTTTTTTCAGATCCTTCAATGTGGTGGAAATCTGTTTGATGCTGTCGGCGCTGCTGTCAAGGCAGCATTGTATAATACTGAAATTCCAAAAGTACTTGCAGCAATGCTTGATGGCGGTGAACCAGATATTCAGGTCTCGGATGATCCTTATGATTGTATCAAACTCGATATTACAACATATCCATCGATAGTAACAATATGCAAGGTAAATATTAATCCTTAAAAGTATTTCTGTTATTGCATTGAATATATTGATATAGCATTAAACTATTTTTTTCTGTAATATGTTTATCTAAAAAATTAGCTGAGCAAGTTTTTTTTTTAATATGCAAAAGATATTTCATAAAAAGATGACTCTATTAATATTTTTTTTTTTTTATTTTTATAGATTTTAATTATATTTATATTTTATAATCATTAACAGCATAAAAATTTAATATTTAATTAATACAAATGATATTTCCTTCTTTCAACAGATTGGTGACAACTTTGTGATAGATCCAACATTAGAAGAAGAATCATGCAGTGCGGTCAGTCTTGTTATGTCCGTAATGCCAAATGGCAAAATAACATCTGTGATCAAGCTGGGATATGGCAGCCTGTTGCCTAATACTTTAATTAAGATGTTGGAAGTAATAATAATCTTTAAATATCTTTTTTTAATTTTTATAAATATAAAGTTAAAGACGAGTATCAAATCTTTGCATTTTCTATTCTCTGCTTGCTTATTCTTTATTTCCTTATTATTTAGTACTCTTTTTGCACTGCTTTCCTACTGATTTTTCGAATGTGTATATATTAATGTAATAACATGCATAGAATCAGAAAGTGACTTTTCTTATTCTACGTGATAGGAATGTAAAAAGAATAAACAATATATAAGAATTCGATTGTAATGTGGAATTTGATTTAAATTTTCGATTTCTATTTCATAGGTAGGAAAGGACATTGGGCTTAAATTAAACGAAGCTCTTAAGAAAGAATTAGAGGAAGAAGATAAGCTCGGCCGAACAAAACCTCTTTGTGGCTTTCTTAGATAATATACATATACAATATGTATTTATTGTGAATTCTAAAAGATTTAAATATATTTGTTTTTAATGGAATTCATCACATTGTATAATGATTTTTACTATTTAGTTATAGCATACATCATAGCATACAATATTTCTCAAGCTTCTTTCCTTTTATATAAGGTTTTGAAACAAAAACTTGTTTTTATCATAAATATTATGAAGCATATTTTGAGAATTGCTGCAGTCCTGAAGAGAGAAGTTCTCGTGAGTGTAAGACGAGCACACGCGCATATGTATAATGGAACAATAAAACAATGAATGAAATAATGATACACAGGATTATGCTGAACAATAACTATTTTCACAAATACGATATTCAATAATTTTTATATACATTTATTAATAAACTTTACGTTGCACGCGCATGAAATATAGCATGTAATTTATAATAGATATCATAAAAAAAAGTTGCAAATCTTCCTGTCATTCTTTAAATAAAAATAAATAAGTTTGGTGGAAATGTTCTTGGAAGAAGTCAAGCAAAGCGCAAAATTTTGAAAGATCAAAAAATAATAAACCGAGATTATTACAATAAGTCAATAACAATAATGAAAAGTAAATTGTATAAAGAACAACGAGAATCAAGATTTAAACATTCACTAAATCGTTTATAAGGTATACCTGTTTAGGCCACAATAGTTTTGATAGCTTTTGGCACTGTTCAATTGGACTTTACGCGCTATTAGAAATATTCATGATTGACATCAGAGAAAATCATTCTTATCAACTTGGTGTTATAGCTTGGAAATTGAATTAACTTCTGATAATAATTTGTTAAAAAAAATCTTTGTCTATACTTTTTAAATAATCTGCATTATAAATTATGTAAAGCAACATTTTTTGCAAAAACGGAGTCATGTTTTCGTTTTATTATTTTTGAGATAATTATTGTCTAATTTGTTAGAGTTATTGTCGCGATATAAAAATGTATAAGATATCACAGTGTCCATGTTTATATTAATGATTAAATGTTTATTATACATATTCATATTGTATTTTTAAAGCGTAAACGAAATTGCGCTTTAAAAAGTTGATGGATATTACATGTTGGCATTTCCAAAATTGTGATCATTTTAATCACTTATACGCGAATATCTGTTATTGTTTCATCGTTGTTTATTAATTAGTAATTATTAATTCACGGGGTATGATTAAATAATTCAAATTCACATATACATTGCATATTATATATATATATATATATATATATATATATATATATATATATATATAATTAATTAAACGGTATGAAAAAGAGAAATCTATTTAGAATTCTCTACGATGATATTTGTCAGGATCGAAGTACGACGTGACTACAACGCGATTATTAAACTTTCTTCCTGTGAGAGTCTGCTGCGCCTTTTGACAGTCAATCACACTATTGAATTCAACAAATACCTGTAACAAAATAAAAGAATAAGTAATATGCAGATACTCGTTGCATCAATATTAAATGTACCTTTCCACAACCGGGTACATCGACACCTTCGATAGGTCTTGGAATTTCCACAGATCGCACGACGCCGTATTTGTTACACTCTTCTTTAATGTCCTCGAGAATATCTTCATATTCTTCTTCTTCCATTAATTCTTCTGGTGTGACCATATTGAGCAAACAAAGTACCTGAAAGATACGATTATTTAAATTGTCAAATTATAATTTAGTGATTTCTGATAAGCTTATTCGAATTTTAGCAAAGCTTACTTCGGTCGCAGGTCCGCTTGTTCCAACCATCGACAAACCAGGCACTTGAATTTGTACTGGAGCTTGTGCGCCTATCATGGGATTCTTGGCACCTACGCTGGCACGTTGTACAATTAATTTTTTATCACCCAACTGCATCCCGTTCAAACCGGCAATCGCCTGGTCGGTCATTGAGACGTCTACATATTCGCAAAAGGCATATCCTTTGGAAAGCCCAGTAGCGGAATCCTTTACTAAATTGAATGCCCTCAGTTGTCCAAAGCTCATCAATAATTCTTTCACCTGTATTATCGTGTAACTATTACTATCTCATTCGCAAAACTCATAATCTTCAAATCTATAAATATAGACTATGCAACTCTGATATTAGTCATAAAAAATTTAAGTTATATGAAAAATATTAAAAATTATGTATTATAATATGCAGGGTGTCTCATTTGAGACACTACTCGTGTGCAGATAGAGCGGACCAAACTGAGTCGAAAAGTCCTCTATCATTTTTTTTTTGTATAAAGCTTAATAAAAGAATTATTATTGAGTAAAGTCTGGTCAATCATCGCTGATCTTTAGCCGGATGTACGTCGGTGAGCCGCGCGCCTGGTAATATGCGTGAGCGCTGTACTCAATAATAATTCTTTTATTAAGCGTTATACAAAAAAATGATAGAAGACTTTCGACTTAGTTTGATCCGCTCTATCTGCAAACGAGTATCCCAAATGATCTGGGACACCCTATATATTTAAAGATATTTATATTCCTTTAAAAAACCTGAACATTTTTTTATATGATCAAAGATCTCGTATTTATGAAAATTTAAGTATACTTATATAAAATTTAGAATCGAAATTCATTAATATCGAAATAAATATTTTTTTTCAGATAGGCTAATTTTTCAAATTGTGATAATTAATAGCAAGATATTTAATTGAAAATCCGATAAATTTATTTTAGAATAATTTAAGAAGAAAGTTGCATCGTCTCAATATGAGAAAAATGAAATATAAATGCATAGATATGCTTGCGTATCTTTCCTCGGTAACAACTCCTTACACATATGTCCTTCGTGCCGGACGAATTAATTTCCGCTCGATTGTGCTTCGGCGTCTCTCTTTATATTGTTTATTATTTCAAACATAAAATCTTTGATATTTATATTTTTTAATGTAATATATATATATATATATATATATATATATATATATATATATATATGTATACAGACACACACACATATATTGAATTATTATACTTACATATATCTCGACGAACTAAGGACTGAAAACATAAAACTTTAGATAACAGCATGCTGCTCTCGATAACGAATTACATTTTTCTTCTTTTCTTTTGTCATATAATTGAGTCTGTCTCAAAATTGCTAATCACCTAGCAATTTAATAGAGCAATATGCTTTTATCGATGTAAAATTATTGAATCAGAGAACGCACCATTACAGGAGAACCGACAACACATCAAAGAAGGGGTCTACAAAATCGTCGCATAATCCAATGTACGAAGGCATGAGAATGGTATAAGTACTTGCCTCGAGGGACTGGACTAGCCTCTCCCCAGGCAGTGTGGTATTTTGTCATGTTCGGTAGTAGTAGTAGTAGTAGTGGTAGAAGTAGTGGTAGAAGTAGTGGTAGTGGTAAGCGAATGCTTTTGATCGGCACGACCCTAAGCTAAGAAATGGGGAGAAAGGGTACTGGTATCAGTCCACAGTTTACTATATAATGAGATGATACGTTTTTTTTCTTTTGTTACTCTTCTTACGAAATTAAACATAGCTTGTAAGAATACCGTTACATTCTATTCGATTAAATCATCCAATGAAAAAGCTGTTTCTTTTTTTTTCTTTTACTATTACTATTTCTACTACTATTACTTTTTTAAAACTATTTACGTTTATTTTGATATTCTTATTTTTATTTAATAAGTTTTCAATGCATTGATATATTCGACAGTCATTCGTTCGCGGCAACCTGTAAACGTAATGAGGCACAAGACGAGACGTGCAGTAAAGCCTGAAAAGCCTGTAAAAAGAACAGCTGCAAAAGAGGAAAAGAAGTATTCCTGAAAAGAATATATACCGGAGAACTTGGAGCTGTTACCAGATGCACATAAAATTATGTGTTGACCCTGTAATCCCAACAGAAAGAAAAGAAAAAAAATTCTGCTAAAAATGTTGATCTTTACGTTTTTCTTGCAGACTCAAGAGATCCTTCCTTGCAACATGTATTATTGCTGCATGAGAAGACGATTCTGTAAAATTTTAAAATGTGGAAAAATATCCAAGGGTATAAAAAAACTTTAGAGGAACTTGTTTCAAAATGTCACCAAGTATTTCTATATCCTGTTTATCTTTGTATCACATGATTCGAATGACCGTTTTTTTTTTTTCGGTTTATTTCTGTAGTCGAAACAAACTCTTCCCCCCTCCCCCTTCCCTGTTGGTTCTCCTAAAAAAATTGTCTAAAAATTTGTATCTTCGTGATGGATTGGGTCCGACGCCTAGAAAGGCTGTAAGAGAGGATGATCATTGATGACTGCATACCACCTAAATGCTGTAACGCCACTAATACTTCCCTAAACTAAGCAATGTATGCCACATTGGAACGACGAAATACAAAGGATGATAAGAGATTTTGTAGAAAAATACGAGAAGCGGACTGTCCAATTGTAAAAAAAATATATATATATAAAAATAATAATTCAAAATCACATTCTGAATTATATATCTCTATCTAATAAAGGAGCCTAACCGACGCCGAAATATCTTGATGGAAACGCATACATACCTCTGTTGAATTCGAGTAAGACGAGGGTTCCCAGTCATGTGTATGTATGTATGTGTGAGTGCACTCACTGCTAAATAGCTAAATACCTATATTATAATTTAGTCCTTTGAGGGTAACTTACAACGCGACAGGGTTAGCATATGCACATGCTTCCCGTGATATATATAACCCTGTATCGTTGTGATATCGCAGAATGCAATTTTTCATTGATCATTGAAGTCAAATTCTTTCTTGATAAAAATTTATAATATCCAATAGAGTGATGTAATTTGGCAAACTAACGCAATTGATCAGAATAGGTATCAATGAAGAAAAAAATTGCATCCAAAGGTGTGCAATAGATAAGATTATTTCATAATTTTGCCATGCATACCTGTTCCTCATTCAAATAATTTGGTAAACCACCAATGAAGATCTTGTGCGGTGAATCTAAAATAGAAATATACACACAGAATTAAGATAAATATAGATTATGATTAAGCATGACATGATTGAAAGTGTATTATTAAATATAAGGAAATGTATGTTAAAACATACCAGGGACCGTACCTGGCACGTTCATGCTTGGATTATCAGTCATCCCTGGCATTGGTTGGTAATCATGTGGCCTCCTTATTTTCAAACTCTGTCCTTTAAAATTTATACCATCAAACGCCATGGCTTGCGTAGTTTCATCTATTGATCGGAACTGTATTTAAAAAGAGAAAAAGTTAAAAAAAATATGAACAATATAATTAAGTGAATGATCAAAATTAATATTATCTATACCGTGCTTTGAATGATGTTTAAAAAAAAATTGATATAAAAAATTGTATCCTGTGTATATGTGTGTGCAAATTAATATTATACCTCCAAAAATGCGAAATTTTTGTCTAAATTAATTTGACACGCCAATACTGGATTTCCAGCGGCTTGTGCAAGTCCAGATAGATGCATTTGTTGATTGAAGAATTCCATCATTTCCTCCTCAGTGACACCAAATGGAATGTTTCCTACATAAAGCCTTCTTGCTTGACGAGTTATAGTGCTACCAACTACAGGTACAGCTGCCTGTGGCGTATCTGCCACAATATTTGCAGGAATTTGTCCAGCAGCTTGCATAGCCTTATACTGTAAGAATAAAAAATATATGTGTGTAAATATAATATTTAAAGTAACAAATCCTTAAGAGAGAAATCCCAGTAACACAAAAAATAAAAATCTTACTTGCAAAGGAGTAATATGTTCAAAACCAGGTGGTGGCACATCCCAATATAGAGAAGGTTTTCTTCTCCTGGAGCTACGACTTTTCTTGGGTGAGTTACTCCTCTTTCTATCTCTACGATCCTTAGAGCGAGAACGTGATCGCTTTCTACGATCTCTACTTCGTGATCGATGCCTCCTATCACGATCTCTATCTCGATCTCTATCTTTATCTCGATCCTGTCTGTCACGATCTAAGAACAAAGGCAAATTGGGGCATCATCTAAGTATGTAACAGAAAATATATAATTTTATTAAGCTTATGATTATTTTATGGTTATTATAAGTTTATGGTTGGTGATTTACTTGTATCTATATATTATTACACATCTCTTCAAATAAGAAAACAGTGTTTAATAATATTTAATAAAACTAATATCGATAAGACTAGAAAGATAAAATCACCATTAAATAATATACTTGTTTTCTGCATAATTTTCGATATTTTAAATCATTTTTTATAATATAAAAATACAAGTCACGTAAAATTTTTAAGTAAATTTTATATCTGAATTTATAAGATAAAGGGGAAAGGCCGTTATCTCGAAACGCGTAAGCAATTCTTCAAATTGAGTTTACTAGCTTGGATGTCTGGCCATTACGTTCGTAAACAAATCGGCTAACCAGCTAATAACGCGGTATTAGCTTGATAATATTTTGATTGTGAAACGCGTGGTTTTCCGAATTACTCACCTCCGTTAAAATCCTCACCCATTCTTTATATGTTACTTCAAAAAAAATATACGTATGTCAACTGCTCCTAGTCAACCTTCCGAAATGGCGTTGATGGCGTGCGATGCACGAACAAGTGTATATGACCACGAGATGTCGCGTAATTACAAGATAGTAAACATCAAGCGAAATTAAAAATTGAAACTATATTTTAAGGCCGCATTAAGCGGGGAACACACACTTTTGCATAAGCGCGTAGGCATAAGCATAAAGAAATTGATTGGTCCACAAACATATGCCTAACGAAATGAACCAATCAATTTCCTTATGGCTATGCGCTTATGCAAAAGTGTGTGTTCCCCGCTTTAGATGAAATTAATTTGTCGTACGACAAATTTTTTAAGCAAATTAATTGGCTACAAAATAGAAAATTTTGTAAGTCTCTAGAAATTAGCTAATCAATGCGTTTTAAAATTTTGTCGTATGCAAATGTATATCTTTAAGCGGGGAACACACACTTTTGCATAAGCGCATAGTCATAAGCATGAGGAAATTGATTGGTTCATTTCCTCATACATATGTTTGTGGACCAATCAATTTCTTTATGTTTTTGGTTATGCGCTTATGCAAAAGTGTGTATTTCCCGCTTTACGCTAAAGCGGGGAGCACACATTTTTGCATAAGCGCATAACAATAAGCATAAGGAAATTGATTGGTTCATTTTCTTATGCATACATTTGTGGACCAATCAATTTCTTTATGTTTATGGTTATGCGCTTATGCAAAAGTGTGTGCTCCCCTCTTATGGGTTGTGGACTCGGTTGCAGTTGAGTTAAATCTGCCACATACGATGCTGGTTTCCTTGCTGGATCGCTTGCTGCAAACCTATTCCATAACTCAGCCTAGCGATACGATATCGTTACAAAATGTGATTCCGATATCGTTATCGAAATGAATATATCTTCATTGACATAACTCTATTATTTTTGTTTCAACCAATCATATTCTCACGTTTACAGAACATATTAAATGGATTTACGAATGCAACAATGATGTGTTTTTATTATTGGTTATGTATTATACTTATGTATTGTTATTATTAGTTATTATATATTATTTATGTATAAGAGAAAAATATCATGACAGAGTAAGTATTTATATATGTTATATATATAATATATATATACATATATATATATATATAATTTTTTTTATTATTATTAATGTATGTGTATAATGTAAAAAAATTTAATTAATTAAATTATAAAACCGTACAATAAAAACATTTATTGAATTTAATACATCTGTTTTAGAAAAAATAGCAAAACGCGTCAAGAATATAATAGATTAGGCTGTTTCCGGTTTTTACTTCGTAATCTTTAAAACTTTGTACTCGCGTTTCTTTCTTTATTATAGTTTGTTGCAAAAATTAAATTATTGTGACAATGAATAATAGTAATACACAGCTCGCAAAATCCACTATTTTACTAGCGTCGTTTTATGTCGTTACGGGCTATCGAAGGGTCCTTTAAGCGGGGAGCACACACTTTTGCATAAGCGCGTAATAATAAACATAAGGAAATTGATTGGTTCATTTTCTTATGCATACATTTGTGGACCAATCAATTTCTTTATATTTATGGTTATGCGCTTATGCAAAAGTGTGTGCTCCCCGCTTTACCCCTCGATATCTTAACGACGAAATTCAATATCGATACTTTTATCGACATATATCGTTACACTGAATTATAGAATACCATTTTTCGTTATAGTGTCGTCTGCGTAACGACAAATCATGCTAGTGATATTGTCGTTAGGAAGTCAGAGAATAGGGCTGCTGGATAATTTTGCTGGTTGCCGTGCACGCTTCACCGGCTGTGTTCCGTAATTCACTGTCAGCGCTGTAAGCGTGACGTCATTGCAGCGCTGATACAGACTGGGTTCGGGAAGCACGCTTTTAGCGCTATGAGCGTGCTCTATCTTTGTTCAACTTCAATAAATAACAAAGATAGAGCACGCTCGTAGCGCTAAAAGCGTGCTCTCCGAACCCAGTCACAGACGTTCCGTTTTTAAAAATGCACTATGGCGCAAAATAGAGAAAACGGAACGGAGATTGAGTACTGTACAGTTTGACAACAAAAGTATGAACGTATATCGGCTGCGTATAAAAAATAAAATATGGAAAAAGCTACAATAACTATTACTAATAATATTGCACAGATTATCGTGGAAACAAGTACCTCAAGTGAATCTGACAATGATCCAGATGGATTAGAGGAACTTGTGGCAATATTAAAAGGACAAAGAACAAATTATGTGCCAAGAATTCGATGTAAGAGATACATAGAAGACTGTGTATCTTAATACACAGATATGGATTTCAAAAGTCATTTTCGATAAATTTTAATAATTTTTTAGTTTTTATAAATATAATAATGTTTATAATATTAATAATACATAATTAATACATAATAATAAATTTTTAGGTTACGTCATACTGAAATACATTTTATTTTATATTAGAATTAATAACGCCCTTACTAGAAAAAAATGGAAAATTTGGTAGATTTTCGATCTTTCCTGAAAAGCAATTATTACTTTCTCTTTGGGTGATAGGTACGCCTAATTTTTATAGATAAGAATTGAATTACGTTAACAATAATCATAATTTAAGAGTTTTTTGTTATAAAATACCACAAAATATTATTGTATTATTAAAGAAGAATATAAAATATTATATTATTAAATGTTATAGATGCATAAGTGATCGCTTTGATGTTGGCAAAGCAACAGCATGGAGAGCTGTTCGAAGAGTTGTCAATGCTCTCTATTCACTTCTTCATACGTTTATTAAGTGGCCGACAAGAGAAGAAGAACATGGAATATTGTAAAAGATAAATGTGGTTTTCCAAAGGTAATTGGAGCTATTGATGGAACACATATACGTATTGCAGTACCCAAGATTCATCCTGAATACATACATCAATAGAAAAGGCTATCACTCAATTACAGGTATTATTGTTGTTATAATTGCATCAAAAGTTATGCTTTTTAGATACATACAATATAATTTTTATGATACTATATGTATGCATGATTTTAGATTATATGTGATTCTGACCTAAAATTTATACATTGTTATACTGGGCAAGTGGGATCTGTGCATGATGCCAGAGTTTTTAAATTATCAAGAGTTTATGATTTATGTGAAAACTACTTTTATGATAACAGTCATATATTAGGTGATGCAGCATATACAATTGATCCTTATTATTGATCGTTATGGTTCCTTATAAAGATAATGGGCATCTAACTGAATCTCAAATAAAATATAATATGTGTCATGCACAAGGTTGAATAATGATAGAGAGAGCATTTTTTACTCAAAGGTAGATTCCGCAGCATATTAGATAAGTTACCTATGACCAGAACAGATTTGATACCAAAATACACAATTGTGTATTGCATTTTGCAAAATATTTGTATATTACAAAAAGATTTCATCGAAATTCCATTTATAGTTAATGAACCGCAATTTATTTTACATAATGATATTAACAACATTGAAAGAAAAAATCAAGGAATAGAGAAACGAAATACAATTACGTACTCATTAATGCATGGAAATATATAAACTATAATAAAAATGTAAATAGTGTATATAATATTTATAAAATAATAAAATACTTTTGTATAATAAATTTTATCTTTATTTCAAATAGTTACAGCTTTTATCTTTTTTCAGTTTTAACTTTTTACATCTTTCTTTATACACAACAAAACTATATACTTTTAATAAACTATATATATTATATTAATAATTATTTGAACCTTTTTCTTTTTTAAACAAATTATTTTTTATCTCTTAAACTAAACTTTAGTAATATTTATTTACCTAAATAAACATATTCTTTGTTAATAAGTTTTGGTAATCTTTTGTTAATAATCTTAGAATATAAATAAAAAAAATAGTTTACTTAAACAACTAAACTAATAATCACAGTTTTAACAGTCTTGAATGTATAATCAGTTTCCAGTAATATCAATTTTGATTGTTAACTATCTTTTGCAACAAATTTTTCATCTGATTCAGAATTTGCATTTTTTCTGAATGTCTCTTTTCTGCAGCTTCACGTTTCAATTTTTTTTTTTTCATTAAAGCAATTTTTGGTATATTCTTCTAAAATATGATTAATCTTTTTCTTTGAATCTAAAAAGCATAACAACGTATATAGTTTATTCAAACACAATTAAAAATAGTTTATTAAAACACAATTAAAAACAAAAAGCTTTCTTACTTGTTTTTTCTTTTCTATTTTCCTTTTTATCTTCAGATGTTTCAGACGTTTCAATATTTGAGCCAGCTACAACCAATGAATCCATCTATGGTTTGCTTTTACCCATTTCATCCATAACCTATAAAGTGCAAAAAAAAGTTAGAAAAATGATTTTATTAAAACAATAATAAGTGTATATATAATGTATATTTTATAAATTAAAAAAAACCCACTTAATATTCCCATGTTTTTCTTGAATTACCAGATTTACGATTATGATCATTTATTATACATAAGTTCGTTTTAACGTTTGGTATTTTATGCAACATTTTTGTGCATTAATATTTACACCTTCTGCCTGCATCATTTGTGCAACTCTATTCCAACACATTTGTGTCATTTTTCCTGATGTAAAATCACTTTCCATTTCTTTATAAATGGTAATTAATAAAAGTGTTTCTGCACGATTCCAGTTGTGTGATCCTGAACCACATTCAATATTTTCACTGCTATTTTCTATAAATAATTTTTGTATAAATATTAATATTTTTACCTAATAAAACTTTTTAGTAATAATGTTTTCTTACAGTTTTTATTTAATTGACTGGATCCGAGATTATTGGCATCTTTATTGTTTTCTGTAAAAATATTATTGATTATTTCTCAGTAGTGTTCACAAATTTTCCAAAAACAATCATTATTAATGCATGATTAAGTTCTTTCCAAATTTTTAATAAAATCTGCAATATAGGATAGTAAAAAAGAATACTTATTGTTTGTTTTGGTATTGATTCCTGTTGAGCATATCTTTTTGCTTGTAAAAATAAAGTTTGTGCAAATACCATATCTGCAACAATTATCTTTGTTTATTTCTCTACACATTAATACAAGTATAATATAATTAATACAAGTATTAAAAAAACCTTATTCTTACCTCTTGACACTTTCTCTGCATCTTCTTCATTTACTATTATTTCATATGAAATATTAGTCTCCGCATCAATTAATGTTATTTTTTTATCTTTTGCCATTATTCTCGTAGCTATTGATAAAAGGTTAATGATACTCTTCAATTCTGCCAATTGCTTCGCCATATTGTACTGTAACTACTGCATTTATCCAGTCGCAGCAGCCACAGCAGGAAGCGACGACAAAACTTATGACGTCATTATTCTTTTAGCGCTATCACAATGCGCTGTAGTAGCTCCATATAGTTAGCCGGTCAACATTTATTTTTATAAAATTTTTTTTTACGAATCGTTTGTTGATCGTTTGTTGGTGATTGTTGATCTAATTACAATGTTTATTGGTTAATATTTTTTTTGAAAATACAAAAATAAAATTTTATGTGAAGTTAGCCAGAAAGATATTATTTTTATTTCAATCTTAGTTCACTCGATGCACAATCGTTTACTGGTCACAGAAAAACTAATTAAAACATTTGTTGGTTCATATTTGCCTTGAAAAACGAAAAAAACTAATGCAATAATAGTGGGAAAGGTTGGGTAAAACTTAAGATTGACTTTAAGATACACACGCGCATATCCCACCAACCGGTGGGATCTTGCACCTCTCGGAAAACAGGTTATTCCATGCATCGCCTGCCAAGAAATAATGAAAGAAAGTAACAATGGATTGAACAATGGAAATATAAAAAGAAGTAATATAGATCTTTCGAAAGACTGGTTTGTATGCGAAGTAAATTTTATATATTGTTTTTTATTAGATACATTTAAAAATTGTATTAATATTATTAATATTCAATATTATTAATATTCATAGATATATTTTTCGCCTGAAATGTGGGAAAAACCACGAATAGATGGGAAAAAAAGTTGAAAAGTAATGAAGTACCCACAATTTTTTAACATAAAATAAAAAAAAACATGACATTACTTACATTACATGACAATGGAATGGATTCTGATTCTTCCAATGTAAGTTCAATTTCTTATTAATTTTCTATAATATTATTTGTATTATATTATTATTATTTCTCATTTTGTTATATGTTGCACAATGCAGAACAAAGTACATTATATCAGCAACTACACTCGAAGAATCATCATGTGTTTCGTTGATAAGCACCCAAAATAAAGAAATAGAAAAGCTGTTTCTCAATATTACAAGTTTTGAAGAGGCTGCAGTAAAACTCCAAAATGCATTACTACAAGCTGTATAAGCGAAAGAAGAAGCGAAGAAAACGAGGAAAAATAGAAATTAGACAAGCGAAACTGAAACTTAAGGAAGCAAATATGATGATTTTTAACAAGTCAATATACAAACAATATTTAAAGAGCATGTAAGAAGACTTATATATCAAAACAAGAAATTAGCACAACAAATACATATTTTGGAAGTAAACAAGAATTTCCGCAAAATATTTAACGATCAAATTGTAGCTCTTAACAGACAATATGCACGAAGTTGCAAATGTTCTAATAATATAAAAGCTCTTTGATTGAAATTGTCATGTGGTAGCATTATAAGATTATAAAGAACTATTGAATCAGAACATTCCTTTACCATCAGAGCGTACTCTTAGAAAAAAACTTGAGAATATTAATTTCAAACCCGGTGTTTGTGACCAAATATTTGATGTACTACAACATTAAGTTTCGCAATTTACTGATGATCGAGAAAAAGATTGCCTGCTAGCCATCGACAAAATGAGCATTACTGCAGGAGAACAAATTGATCAGTCTATGAAGTGTTTTTTTGGCTTGTCAACTCTGCCTGATAAATTTGGTACAATATAAACTTTTATACTTTTTTTTCCTTTCTTAACTTCTTACTTACTTCCTTTTTCTTTCTTTCTTTTCTAATGAATTAACAGGGAAAATAAAAGAAACTACACATAGTTTAGTTTTCATGCTTGAAGGCTCTTTACGCGTTGGAAACTCCCTGTGGTGTTTTACATCTGATAGTTTAAATGGAGCTATTTTAAAACCTATCATACTCAAATTATTCAAAAAGCAGAATCTATTGGTTTATACGTACACAGTGTGTCTTCCGATATGGGTTCCGTAAACTTAAGCATATGGAAAACATTTGAAGATATTGTCTGTAGCAGATATTCAAAAATTGGTAATTGTATTTCTCATTTTAATGATAATGCTTGAAAACTGTTGTTTATTGCTGACGCTCCGCATCTTACTCAAAAACCTTAAAGCTACTCTATTAAATAACAAAGTTATTGAATTGCCTCAAAAATTCCTCCAGACATATAACTTATCTTCTATTCTATTGCTAAGTGTGAACATTTACACGAATTAATCGACATTCAAGAAAATTTACAATTTAAACTAATACCTAAGATTTCAAAAAAAGACATGTAACGGGCCGCTTCACGAGCGGTTTCGAATACGCGCGCGGACAGCGCAATCGGGATCAGGATTCGTGAAGTGGGTTGAAACGCAACAGACGTGAGTTGTTAGGTACGTCGTTTATTCGCCACTCGAGGCAATGGTCAACTTTACAATCGATATACGGGTCGATATACGAGTCAGTTACAATCGTAATGAATTTAGATAAGAATACAACGCACTGTTGTGACGCCGGTCTAGACGGTGTTTTTCGCGTCTAGTTAAAGGGCCCGGCTCGTGGCGCGGGGTGCGCGCGGTAAGGCGGGCGCGTGTTGTCGGCTTCGCGGTTGTTGGCGCGAGGTGCGCGCGGTAAGGCGGGCGCGTGTTGTCGTTCTCGCGTTTGTAGGCGCGAGGTGCGCGCGGTGAGACGGCGCGTGTTGTCACCGCGTGTCGGTACTTCGATATCTCGCAGTTTACAGTCGTGCGAGATTTGACAATAAATACGCGTATGGTGTTCGGCGCGGACTGCAGGGTGCTAGGCCTGCAGTCGGGTGTATGCGTTGGTGACGCGGTGTTCGGCGCGGATTGCAGGGTGTCAGGTCTGCAGTCAGGTAGATGCGTCGGTGACGCGATGCGTGTTCCCAGCGATAATCGCGGGAAGCGGAGTTCGGACGGTCGGATAGTCGGATCGTCAGGTCTCGAGAATACTCGAGGAAAGCGGCGAACTCGTCCACTCTCTGTCCTATACGGATGTGTGTTGCGACTGGATTCGTCTCGAGAACAGATAGCCGAGAATATTCGGCGGAGGCTGCGAACACGTCAACCTCCGGTTTTACTGTCTTTCGACGGCTTGGATCGGTTTCTGGTAATATCTCGGAGCGTACTGCTCGAGCGGATTCAGGTGCCGGTCTGGTGGCGTCTGGTGTTCGGTAGGGCTTTTTATACCCTACCGAAGCGAGCGTGACACCCGCGCCGTTCGCATCCCCCTCGGGATGGGGGAGACGACGCGGGCCTCCGGTAGCGCGCGTTTCGGCGATTGGCATTCGCCGGAAACGTTCGGTGCTCGCTTTGTTTATGACAAACACTAACGGCTGTGTTTGTCATAAACATTGTTTACGCATGTTTAAAAATGGGCGCTAAGCGCCTCTGCCCTTGCCCGGCTGGTGTTCGCCGGGCGGCAGACTTCCGACGGGTAACGTGTCGGGAACGATGGGGGGATGCATCGTTACAGACATTTCCTGCAATACATTTAACAGAATGAAAGTAAATAAAGCAAAAAATATATCGAGCCGAGATGTTAGTAGTGCCATGCAGTTTTTTGCTGAAGAGAAAGGTAGGTAGGAATTGAATACAACAGCAGCATTTATTCAAGTTTGTTCTAAATTGGTTAGAAATCTGGTTAGAAATGGAAAGATCACATACATAAAACAGAGCGCGCATTATGTGTGTAAAGCGGGGAGCACACACTTTTGCATAAGCGCATAGCCATAAGCATAAAGAAATTGATTGGTCCACAAACATATGCCTAACGAAATGAACCAATCAATTTCCTTATACTTATGGCTAAGCACTTATGCAAAAGTGTGTGTTCCCCGCTTAATTCTTTCGGTTGCCATAGCGAAGCACGCTCGCAAACCGCTCCTCCCGTTGCTTCGCCGCGGACCGAGTATCAATTGACAGTGAGAGGCATCTTCGCGCCGTGAGTTTTTCGCGGCACTTCGTTGGCTGATCTTTTAAAATTAATATTTTCTTAAATATAGAGAAAATCACAAAAGGTACAGGACTTTTCTATTCAAAATAACACCCTCTACCTTCCCTTACAGGGTTATCCGCAAATTATCGGACACCCTGTATATATATATATTACTGAACGCCATTTTGAGGGGCCTGCGAGCTGAACCAATGAAAACAGATACGATGAATGGCCAGACTCTATATTCTAAGGACTCTATTTAGAATTGTGTCAGCAGCGCTCAGCGTTGCTGGCTTGGCTTCAGATGGAGCGTGCTGCTGTGCAAGATTCGCTGCTGGTTTCACTTGTTTTGTGACTATGGTAATCATATGACAGTTCAATGTATTCTAAATGGCTTTTCTTGCGAGCCAGCAGAGAAATCTGCTAGAAAAGTAGCACGGATTTAATCCCCAAATTCCATCAAGCTAGCCAGTAGCGCGGCTAGCCACCAATGACGTTACTTTCCATCATCGCTCCCAGCACAGCTGCCATCACAGCTCCAAGCAAACGATTCAATAAGGAAAGCACCGTGTGCGGCGGACATAATTGACCCCTTAAGCAAAATGTTAGCAGTATGACGGCAGATTGGTAGCAGATTTAATCAAAATCTGTTATCAAACTGACATCAACTGCGTTTGCATTCAGCTACTGTTTTGCCGGCAGAATCTGCTAATATAAGTCGACAGATTGGCGGAAAAATTTGAACAGACTTTGTTGACACAACTTGACTGCAGATTGGTGGCAGAAACCGAGCAGAGTCTGCTAACATAATCTGCTGACAGATTGACAGCAGAAATCAAGCAGATTTTGCAGCTTCTAGACATTTCTATAAAATGGACATTTAAATTGATTTAAACATTTAAAGAATTCTAAGTGACAAAATGACAATAAATTTTGGTCACAAAATAACTAGACATAAAATAATTATAACATAATCTAATAAAATAATCTAATAAATAATTAGACATCCTAAATTAAGTCTCATGAAACTCAAAAATGATGTCAATAATCGATATATCACATTCACGGGGATGTCATTTTCTGTTTTTTGTATTAATAATATATAAATATATAATATTAATGTAATAAATATAGGAAAATTTAAATAATTTAATTTATACAATTAAAGATTTTATTTAATGGAATTTCTATTTTATATCTTAGATTTCTATTTTATATCATAAATAATAATTAAATAATTTTGCTTATTCGAACAGAATTTGTTCGAATAAATGAAATTGGACATTTATCTGTCCGATTTTTCAAAAATCAATTCAATATCAGAATTCCCTCTATGGGAATCGTATAAAAAATTGAATCGATAAAAATAATTATATATGTTGTTAGCCGCGTTTTGCTTCATATACGCTCATGACAAGAACTTGAATACGAGATATAGAAAGTGAATACTGCGTCACATAACGGTAAGCAAATAAACTACTGTTTCAATAAATTATTGCAGATTCTGCTCGATTTCTGCTCCCAATTTGCTGTCAGATTGCGCGTGCGCAGATCTTGCTCAGTTTCTGCCGCCAATCTGACCTCAAATTGCATTGCGCAGATCCTGCTCAATTTCTGCTGCCAATCTGCTGTAATAATTCTGTACAAATTCTGCTTGGTTTCTGTTACTGATCTGTTGTCAAATTATGTCAGCAGGTTTTGTAATATTTCTGCTATATACTAGATGTTCTGCTATCATTATTTGATATAACAGATTTTGTATACAATCTGCAGTCTTTTTACTGACTGTAAAAATTTGTAGCAAACATTTGATAAAATCTGTTTGAACAGACTTGACTATCTGGGACGTTCATAATTGACAGTTACGGATTGACCAATCATCCTGCAAGCTATTTTGTTCTGTAACAGATGGCGTTTCAGATGGGCGGATTTAGAGTCCCTATACATAGCTTCATAAAGTTAGCCGGTCAACATTCACTTTTATCATTTTTTTTTACAAATCATTTGTTGGTCGTTTGTTGGCCTAATTACAATGTTTGTTGGTTAATATTTTTTTTTGAAAATACGAAAATAAAATTTTGTGTGAAGTTAGCCGGAAAGATATTATTTTTGTTTCAATTTTAGTTCAATCGATGCAGAATTGTTTGTTGGAAATCGTTTGTTGGCAGATCGCGAGTCTTCGCGGTCGTTAGTCAGTCGTTCCTTGACGACGAACCGAGCTGGTCGATCCTTTCAAGTTTCATTTTGCGCTGTTGTTCGCAATTCATGTTCTGTATACGCGTTCTTTCGAGTTTCTTACAATCTTGAAAAGTTAATTCTCTCGTGTCATATAAGACATCGTCATTCTTGTTGTGCATCGCTCAACTGACATTCTCGTGTGCGAACGAGTGTAAAACTTTATTGTGAAAGACGCCTCAATTCGTACTCATTTGTACCTCCCTTATTTGTTATTGTGACTAGTAGAGACCGAGAATCGACGCTTTTACCTCGCGTTAGAATTCATCCGACGGCCGCTTGCAAGATTTCCGCTCTCCGCTAACAAGAAATCCTTCAAAATTTTCGAATCGCGAAGAAAGGCAGACCAAAGAAAGGATATCATCAAGATATCCGATCGGAATCGCGAAGCTCATGCCGTCGCTTGCTCCTATTATTAACAAATAAAATACTCTTAAAACCACGTCACGCTAGCAATCATTTCAAACTCCTTATTCTCCAGCGAATCTGCGGATTCGCGTTACTCGTCGCTTCTCGCTCATCTCTGAGCGTTCACATCTAAAAGATTCGGGCGATCGCGTGGCGGTCGAATCCCGAGCAATAATAACTTCAAAAGAAGTAAAATAGAATTACAAATAATTTATATTTATTTAAATATAAAACAAACATTATACAAACATTACACAAACATTTTGTACTTTTTATACATTTTTAAATTAAAAAATAAAGAAAAATTAATTAAAACAAACAAAAATATAATAATAGTGAATAATATATAATATATCTTAATAATAATATTATTATATTATTATGAAAAAAAAACTAACTTTTGGCCTTTGTAATATTACTTAATCATAGAATGCATGGCCATTGTTTTACTGTTATATATTGGTTTGACTCGTCGGTCTTTGCTACATGCAATTTTTATTCTGTACAAAATAAATCATTTCTTAATTTTTAAACTTAATTGATGACAATTAATAAGATTTGCACATGAAATATTTTTTAATTTTTTCATAAAAAAATAATTTAATTTAATGTTATATTATTTAAATGAGGCAAATATTGCTGAATAATAAATTCCATAGCAATAAAATATTCGAAAACGTCTGTAGTAACAAAAAATAATGTATTATTTCGAAAACATTTTAAATGCACAAATTTTGCATATTTAATATTTACGAAATCACATACAGATAATTTTACTTACTTTTATTATCAATTTGTAGTAAAAGAAGATTTTATTTCATAAATACAATTGTACACTACACTCAACTATACTACTTTGTATACACATCGCCACCATGTTTTTCCAAAATTTATCGAGTGACCAGGCTCGATGTATAGGGACATCAATATAGTTAAGCGGGGAACACACACTTTTCCATAAGCGCATAATCATAAACATAAAGAAATTGATTGGTCCACAAATATATGCATAAGGAAATGAACCAATCAATTTCCTTATGCTTATAGTTATGCGCTTATGTAAAAGTGTGTGCTCCCCGCTTTAAACGCGCAGGCTATACTTACTATAGTTGCATTCCATTTTATGCATAGAGCGCATAGATCTCTTGGAAATCTATAATATATGTACGTGATGTAGATTTTCAGGATCTATGCACTCAATGCGTAAAGGTGTCTTTAAATGGCAGCATCAAGCGTTGAGCGTCTGCGCAGAAGATCATTGCGCAGGATTTCAAAAAGATAGATTCCAGTTTCTTGCTGCTTTTTGCGACTAATAACATGGTGAGTCGCACGAATACGATCGAGATTAAAATTTCTTTTCCATCTACACTTGACATGCAGACCCCACACTTAAATTCTAAGCTTGATGTTATAAAAAACAATATTGCAAAGTAATTTTAACATAGAGAAAAGATATATAAAGTAAGATTGTGTGTATTATGAAAAAACATGTAAAAAAATTTATAAAAATTAATTCCTTAATGTTTAGTTAGATTCTAATATGCACTATCGGTAGTAACGTTCTGCAATATATTCATTTAATAATAATAATATCTATTTATGTATAATGTTAATAAATATTAATTTTCAATATTGTATAATAATGTATATTAAGAATATAATCTTTTTAATTTCGACTGTACTCGTGCGACTCACCATGTTATTAGTCACAAAAAGCAACAAGAAGTTGAAATCTACCTTTTTGAAATCCTGCGCAATGATCTTCTGCGCAACGTAGACACTCGATGCTCAATGCTGCTATTTAAAGACTTTAAGCGGGGAGCACACACTTTTGCATAAGCGCATAACCATAAACATAAAGAAATTGATTGGTCCACAAATGTATGCATAAGAAAATGAACCAATCAATTTCCTTATGTTTATTGTTATGCGCTTATGCAAAAGTGTGTGCTCCCCGCTTTAAAACGGAACGCACTCTATATGTCTATGAATCTGCTACATTCTAAATATAGACTGCGTGTTTGACTATATCGATGTAGAGGTCCTATACATATGACGTTTTCGAATGGATGGGTTAACCCAACTCGGATCATGAATTCATGTCTTTTATTGGCAGAGATATGCAAGTAATGACGTCATTGCATTGTCTCTGCCAATAAAAAACATGAATTCATGATCCGGGATGGATTAACATGTCCATCCGAAAACAATAGAACCCGGTTACTCGATAAATTTTGGAAAAACATGGTGGCGATGTGTACACAAAGTGTAGTGTAGGTGAGTGTAGTGTACAATTGCGTTTATGAAATAAAATCTTTTACTACAAATTGATAATAAATATAAGTCAAATTATCTGTATGTGGTTTCGTAAATATTAAATATGCAAAATTTGTACATTTAAGGATTGACAGGAGACATAGTGGAGACTTCTCGTGGGTAGCCGTGAATTACGAATTCGTAGTCTACGTTTTATGACCAAAATAAAGAGAAAATCGCATTTAATTATAATATTCGTAATCAGCAGCATCGTTTCCTTAGACGTACAGAACGTTTTTTTGGAAAAATGGTAAAAATAAAAATTGTAATATTGACAAACTACATATATCTGATCGCGGATCAAGTGTCACTGAATTTATATTGTATTTATTATAAATTTTTAAGAGCTACATTGCAAAATCCGGTTCTGTACAACTAATTTTAATGCTGTAAGGAATATGTCAAAACAAGTTGCATTGAAAAATATTAATTTTTCGAAATGTAGGACGAAGACTACGAATTTTACTACATCTGTATCTAAGGTGCAGCTAACAGCAGAACATGTGGAATATTTCGCGGCAACACACTGGCCGCCTGACAAAAAAAGATGATTACGTCATCTTTCTCTCTTTCATCGCGTATATGAGTATCATCCGTAAAGGTAAACACCAATATGTTGAGCACAGGGATGCGATTGTTGGGAAATAATATCAGACAAGGATCGACAATCGCACGCCATCTTTGTTCCTCTAGCGTATCGCATTACGACCGAGATACGCCTTGAAAATACAGCCTGCTTTCTGGCATCTCGTGGCTGAAACCAGTAATGCAACACAATTAACGGACGTCCATTCTTTGAGAATTTTATATTTGTGTATATACATATGTGCATATATGTTTAAAATATAGTTAAAATTATACATGCAATTAAATATTGTATGATGACAATAAAAATAGTAGGATAATAGATAATAAAGTGAACAAATATGTAACCGCGGGGCCTGTTAGACTTGATGATTTTTTGTTTCTTTATTACTGTTGATACTTCGTGTATCATATTAGTGGGATAAAGAAATAATGTTTGACATTATTTTTAACAATCGTAATTGCAATTTCATAAACTAATAATTATATTATTTTTTTTTCATTTCAATATTGTACCGCGTAAGCACATATATGAGTTGAGTACTGGTAGCATGACTGAAAACGTAAATAATACATGTAATAGCTATGTGCAAAATGTTCAAGTTTCATCACGCAGTTTATCACTGTCAAGTTCAATTTCACAGACGTCTCAACTTTTTTATATATTTTTGTGCGCGAAAGTTATAAGTGAGCGTGCGAGCGAGCTTGCTCCAAAAAGACAGTTTGGTAGCCGAGGCATCCTTCCCAATGAGGGAATGAAAGAGATCTCGGAAGGACGGCCAGTCCTCATACAACCCGGAGAACTGAGGAAGTTGTATCCTCGGCAAGGTCGTTCGCGGCAGCTGTGATGTTGGTATGCTAGCAGCGGAAGCCTCGGTTCTCTCCGTGGATCTGAGACGGCGGAGTGCATCCAGGAACATGCCCTTCTGAGTGAGGTACGCTTCCTCGATTAGCGCTAGCATGTCCTTCTTAACGTAGTCGGTCGCGCGTAGGGCCTCCCAGGATGTGCCGAGCTTATCGTGATTGAACTCGAATTTCGCTTAGTTGGCTTCCAGGGCTTGGAGTCGTGCCTCCACCAGCCCGACAGAAATATTGGCGGACCCCGACTTCCGCAAGTTCTCGTACGAGCGTGCAATACGCCCGTACAGCTCGAATTGAGTCCGTATGGTTGAGTTCGTGTCTTTACTCATTTTTGTCTCTTAGGATGTGATGACCGAAGAAGCTCCGACGAAAATCATCACAGGCACTGCACTCACTACACCCACAGGCACCGGACAGCGAGATCCGGCTCGAAGGACCAGCAAATGTGTGCGAAAGTTATAAGTGAGCGTGCGAGCGAGCTTGCTCCAAAAAGACAAGCGCGAAATGAGACGGCCGACGGACAAACGCACCCGCGAATATCGAGACGCGCCTGATTCTAAGACGATTAGAATATGTACACTTTTTACAATATTAGTTCTACGTGTCATACGACTGTAGTTTGCACGCGGCGGATGAACAGCGATAAATCGTCTGTCTCGCAATAACTCCGGTAGTCAAACACGGCACTGAAATATACTACTATTTCTTAAAACGAGATCGAGTTTCTATTATCACCTGAACAACGTACACGCGTCGATTACTCTGAGCGGAATGCGCCGAGCTCGGTTGTCGGCTTACTTTTATAAGGTCGTCGCCTTCTCGAAGGATCCAGAAGGTTCTCGAAATTTGCTCACTTCCGCCGACAGTTTATATGCGACTTGTTTGTCACAATTTCATTTTAGATCCTTCGAGAAGGGCGACGATGTTTGTTGTTACCGCGCGTTTTCGCTCGATCGCAGAAACGCTGTCTCGCATCGCGCGCACGGCGATAACGCAGTCGCGCGGCAACAACATGCGAGTTCGAAATTGCTGCAATCTCGAACAATTTTGAAATAAATATTACATTTTGTGTAAGAATTATATTTAGAATAATTATTAAAATTTTTTAAATATGTTAATATTAATATGTGTAATATATTTAAGATAAATCTTTTTCCTTCTAAATTATTATTTATTTATTACAAGATAATGTATACATAAAATAAATTTTTTATATACTTGTGCAATATGTGTAGTTACAAAATAGCCAATACATTTTCAAAATTTTAACAATTGTTCTAAATATAATTCTCTCACAAAATTTAATAATAAGGTTTATATAATAAAACAAATAAAAAAAATTTTTTGAGATGTCTCTGGACTTGAACTTGAGTTTATTGCGTGATAAACTGAATACCCTTGCACTGAGCCGTTACATCTTTCTTGTGCTTTCATGTTATCAATATTTATGCAATAGATGTTCGTACGTGATAACATTGATATAATGAAAAAAAGTCAAGATAACTTGTCGATCTTTAAATCTATAATTGTTGAAAGATAATGTCAGTCAAGAATTAACATTTGTGTTCTCTTTATGTCGCTCTATCATGTTGACCATATAAAATATCGATAAAAAAAAACAAGTAAAAAAGTAATAAATTATCAAATCTAAAAGTGCCCGTGCTTTATATACTGTATATTAGTTTACTCTGTAAACTATTGTTTTACTGTTATTATTTTTGTAATTACTACTGTTATTATTATTATTACTATCATCATACAATTTTAAATGATATATGTAATTTTTACATATTATTGATATATATTATTGATGCATTATGTGCATAAATAAATATAAAATTTTCAAAAAATTAACGCTTGTTTGCCACGAGAGGCCGAAAAGCATTTTCAGATCGTATTTTGATCGTAAAACAATACGTTAAAATGTTAGAGAAACAAGGATTGCGTAATTCTCGATTCTTTTCTATTCTTTCTTTCTGCGATGCGCATCCGCGCGAGTGATACAATGGGTTTGTACGTATATGGACATACATCTATACATCGAGATTGAGAATTTATTTCTCAGCAATGATAACCCTAAAATCAGAGTTCGCATTGTCACCACGACATGTAACGATCTACCTTCCCCGACGCCATGGATCGGCTCCAGGTTTCGGGAGAAGGAAGAGATTCGGGCTCGCAAATTACACACTCGATTTGGCCAACAAATAACAATGATTTATTTGTATGAATATATGCTACAACAGAATCGGCCAATACATAGGATTCGCGAATACAATTGGAGAACGGAATCCGGGTTTGTAACACTAGAATAGCGGAACTTAATTTAAAGAACAAAAGAATGGGATAGGCCCATAATAATAGAAGCGGCAAATTTATATGAGAGGAATCGCCTATTGCTAACGGTATCGGAGAAATAGAAATAAGGGAACGGAATCGGCTAATAACAAAATCGGGGACGGCCGAATCGAATCTGTATACTTAACGGAAAACCGTGCCAGGGCGTGACGTCCGGAGCAGAGGATTTGCATTACTCGGCGGCCTATCTTGAAAAGGACTAGGGACCAGCCGGCGTGCTTTGCAACTTATCCTGAGAAGGACTGAGCACTGGAGATGCTGTTCCTGGCGTCACGAGCGGGCACAGACTCTCTGCTTAAAATAAATGGCTTACAAACTATGCGCGGTATTTACAAAAGACGCGGACGCGAAATATACATCGGATGAAGCTTAAGGCTTCCGGACCATCGGTAGTCGTCGCACGGTGGTCGAAGTCGCCGGTATCGCGAGGAGGCGACGAAGAGAGCACTCTTCGTCACGGACAGCACCGGTCGTCGAGAGCACTCGGCCGGAGACGAGAGCACTCGTCTCCTAGACCAGGTTAGAAGGAACGGTATAAGGATCGGTTAACTGGAGACTCAGAGAGCGCTCTGAGGCTTCGAGTGTCTCGAGGATCGGGACCAGGGAATGGTGTCGCGAGTCTTGTCGAGCCGGCTTATATACCCGGCCGGCTTCCCTTACTTAGGCTCGCACCGCCCTAGTGGGGGATCGCATCGCCCAGTGGCGGCTCATACGGTGGGCTCGCTGCCCCGCAGCGACGCGGATATGTGAAATTTATGGGGCGCCAAGCGCCGGCCTCTTTTGCGGACGGGTGGACGGTCCGCGAGGCTTTAGTAACGACACAGGTCGTTACAGTTGGGCAGTGGAAATGAATCGCCTATTGTCAAGTCGTTCAGCTTCCGGAAGTCTGTTACTACTCGGAGCTTAGGTTTTCCCGTCGCATCTGCCTTTTTCGGTACCACTAATAATGATGCATTCCATTGACTTGTGCTAGTCCGTATAATTCGATCCTTTAGCATTTGTTGTACTTGTTTGTTTACTTCCGTCTTGTACTTCTCCGGAAGGCGATACGGTCTCACGTCCACCGGCGAGGTATCGGCGCGCGTGTTTATCTCGTGTTCGACCGTCGCGGTGCAGGTCAGTGGTTCTCCGTCCGCATGAAATATGTCACAAAAATCTTCGCATATCCGTAAGAGTGCCTGTTTTTCTTCGATATTTAGGTGCTGGGTGCGCAACAATTGTCAGATATGTGCTTTTCGCGAGGTTTTAGGTTTTAAATTATTACTTGTGTGTATCGTATTTCATGTCGCTCTCTATTTCTTCGAGTGCAATAAGGGGCGTTTGCATCTCGACTTCTCTGTCTGCAGTGCTAATGACGCTGACGGGGCACGTGTAGTCTGCGGCGTTTACTATACAGTTCCCGATATATACTCCGGGTGCCTTTTCTTCTGCGCGAACGATTCCTATTCGGTTCTGATCCGTTGTTGCCTTTATTATCGTTTCACTGCGCGGCTTTATAATTGTTTTGTTAAAAGGATGGAATTTTAGCACGGCGTTTCTTATTTTTAATTGGTTGTGTTTATAGTCATAGGTTACGGAATGTTGACGAAGGAAGTCAATTCCTAAAATCCCTTCATATTCGATTGGAATATCGTCTTTTACTACATAAAATGCATGTTTTACTTTTTGATTATTTATTTTAATTGTTCCGTACATCTTTCCAATGGTGTATATTTTGTGTCCGGTTACTCCGGTGAATCCGCAATTTTTTCCTCTTGGATGAGCGTGTCGTCTATCAAATCCTTTAATTTTATTAATGATATAGTAGAGAATCATATAACATTTGTATTTCCTCATTTTTTATTTGTTGCATGGGAATGGTTACTAACAATAATTCATTTTTTGCTCGATTACGCGGTGCTTCTTTTATGTGTGTAACCCGATATTCTGCTGCGGATCGCGTTTTCTTCCTAGAATTATCCTTTTCTTCTCCGTTGCTGCTATCGTCGGATTCCGAATTTCGTTTAAATTGACGCGGTAGTCTTTTCGACTCGAGAATTTTTTCGTTTGATTTTTTATTATTTTCTTTTGATTTATCCGCGTGTGTTCTCGGTCGTCCGTTTAAGCTCCAACATTCTTCACGATTGTGGTCGGATTTTTTGCAGTATTTACAATATTTATTTATTGTGTTTATTCGTGGGGATCTCTCCGGTTTTGAGAGCGCGTATCGGCTTCGACAGTCGCGTCCGTAATGGCCGTTTTTTCCGCGTTTAAAGCATTGGGGGGTCGAACTTCGATTTTGTCGCGAATTAGTTGATTCGAACTTATTCTTATTATACAAGTAATTTGATTTTGTCGGGCTAAGTAATTTTTCTTCGGCGTCCACACGTTATCGCCTTTTGGAGCGTCGTATATCTTTGGGCGCGTACGAGCACCTTGAGTTCGTCGCGAAGTCCGATTTGAAAATTTATTAATGCTTGTTTCTTAATTGTTTCGTGAATTGTGAGCTTTGAGTGTGCGGGCTGTTCTTCCCCTTCGATCATAGAGTCGTATAATTTCATTGCTAGTAGGTCAATTCGTTGTCCAAACGCGTGCGCGGTTTCATTTAATTTTTGCTTTAATGAATTAAATTCGATTTGTAAATGTGTGGTACTTTGTTTAGTCTGGTAACAAGTCTCGAGTTGATGCTTTAATTCTTCGAATGTTTGTATATCTCGCGTCTCGAAATCCTGCATGGCTTTTCCTTTTAGTTTGGTATATAAAATTGCTTGCATTAATGATTCTTCGTCTGCGGGATTTATGTTTCGGACGGCGTATGTGCAGGCATTTAAAAATTCTTGTAATTTATGTCGCGACGTCCCGTCAAATTCGGGGATCATCGTCTTTGCTTCTTTTAACGGTACGTAATATGGTGCGATGCTTCTTCTGTTTCGAATGTCGCGATTAGTCCGTCCATATGCTTCATCAAACGCGTCGTTATCTCGTTCTCTATCGCGATAAGTGCCCCGCCAAGATTATTCTTGGCGGGGCATTTCTCTCAATGTGTTTTCCATCGCGGTCATTCGCCGGTTTATAGAGCTCATATTTGCGCGTAGGTCGTTTAGAACATTAAGTAAATGCGCGTATTCTATCCTTTCTTCGCGATTTACGGGCGGGGTATTGTCCGCCTCCGCTATAATTTGGCCCATCTGTCAGATGGATCGACGCATGTTTTCGATCTCGACGTCTACTGCGCCTTGCTGTACGTTCGCGGGAGTGTAATCTTGCGGAAATTGTGCTTCGGCCATATTGTTTGCCTGAGCACTATAAATTTCTTCCGGATTAAATTGGTCGCTTTCGTATGAGGTTAACGAAAATTCGCGTCGTAAGGATACTCTACTCGGAGTTCTGCTAGGATACGGTTTCATGCGTCTAGTCTCGCGTTGAGTGTTGTCAGTGGCGTCAGTCGTATTATTCGGGAATAAGTGTCGAAACTATTAAACGGAAATTCGCGTTCGGTGACGACGTTTTCTGGTAGATCGGATTCGCTTTCGCTCGAGTATTGTGTTTCTAAATTTCTTCGCGCTCTATGTAAATTGTCTCGCTGCGATAAACATAAATTACTTGTCGAGCCGGTTCGCTATGTAACCACGATCGGTTCGCAATTGGTCGTTAGAGCCTTCCGATATTCACGCAATTTTTCGGACTTACAGTAATAAGATGGCTCGCATGATCGCTCGCAGGTACTGCTATCCTTTGCTCGATGTACGTTAGAGCCTTCCGATATTCACGCAATTTTTCGGACTTATAGTAATAAGATAGCTCTCATGGTCGCTCGCAGGTACTGCTATCCTTTGCTCGATGGCTACGAGTTTTATAGCATACACGATCGCGTGATTCAATACAACGTTGTGCGCAAAATCACCTAAGTGTGAGGGGCATAAGACAATATAAAATCTATAATGCATTAGGATCAATCGCAGTTTTTTTCTCGACGTGCTGATATGAAAAACGTTATGTCCGTACCAACGTTCGTGGACGTGTAAGGATTCCTCGTCGGGATGAAATTTGTCGTAAAGAAGGTGGCGGTGCTGAGAAAGGGGACTATTCTGGCGCATTACATATTTACATGCCCCACACCATGGAATCTTCTCACAAGATCCGACAAATCATGTGCTTCCTGGCTGATTGCGAATAACCATGGATTACGATGGGAAGACGGAAACGTACCGTACAGCATGGCTAAACATTTGATTACATCGGCCGTGCTTGGAACAGAAGAGGATGACGAGACGTCGACTCTCGTGTACGTCAAGGGATGTCAGAAACGAGAATGGCTGATGGATTTGCTTGAAAATTATGCGAGAAAAAACCTGATTATCGAGACTTTGGCTGCTGATTATAAAGATATTGATTCTTTAAATAATCTAGATGTTGCTAATACTATAAGATGTGGAAAACATGTTAAGAATTGCACATTACAGAATGTATTAAAAATATTTAACTGGTGGTCGCAACGTCAAAAAGAATTGCGATATTTTTAAAAATAAAAATATGTAAACATTGTTAATATGTTTTATCTCTTATTCTCCCCACTCTTTTCCTCGCGAATCGTTTCTAAGAATTCTTTTCAATTGGCTGTTCTCTCCCTTCTCTTCAATTTCTGAGCCTTCAATTGGCTGTCTCTCCCTTCTCCTAAATTTCAAAGTATTAATTTCCCACCACATCATACTTTTAAAAAATAAACGTATACTCGGTTTTATATGATCAGTGTCATATCAATCGCTCTAGTTTTCATAACCGTTCTACTTTTCATAACCGAGAAACAAAATGTACTTCGCTGAAAAAAGCAGCAATAGTGGTAAACGCTCCGCTGAAGGAAACAGCAATAGTGTTAAACGCATGAATTATTATATTCCTCGAGATGAAATTAAGTCGTACAAGAAACCGCTTGATTCGTAAGTATCACAAAATATTTCATAAATTTTTTATATGTTTTTTCCATACTTTTCCATATTTAATTGTACTCTTTTTTTTCAGACGTGATAAATCTCGTTGTATACCACGAATTTTGGTACGCAGATTTGCATTGACGTGCACGGCGTATAAATACTTGGACATTAAAATCAGCGTGGGACCTGAGTCCTTTGTGGAATTACATCTTGACGATATCCGAGGAAATCACATAATCACACTACCTCATGAAACGTGCGAAATATTCATCAAAAGACGTGTCGATATTGAGCGATTCCTGCAGTCGAATACACCTTCTTCGCTAAGAATTATCTAATTGAATTATCTAGTAATGGAACATGTTAAAATACATGATGCAAGTGTTGTTAAACTTACAGCAAACAATTCTTGTTTATACAGTTGAAACCAGCAACTATATTATTTTTATTCGAACTTGAACATTGTGTAAATCACGAATATTTAAAATTATATGAGAATACAGAAGTAAATGCGAGCTTTGATCAATTTGTTCGGTGTTTGCAAAGTAATATGCCTAGTACCATGAGAGAAGATGTAGTCAAAATTTTGCGCGACGAAACAAAAATCAAATTTTGTGATAAAACATTTATTATAGATTGCGAATTAGTAGCTTATGCTGTGGATGAACTATAATACATATAAGATAGATAATACCACTAATAGATATAACCGCGGCGCGACCGGTGGACGAGGGATAGCGCGAGGCGTTCGTAAGGCGGTGCGTTAGAGAGGGACAGGGCGAGGCGTTCGTAAAGCGATGCGTTAGAGAAGAAGAGCGCGAGGCGTTCGTAAGGCGATGCGTTAGAGAGGGACAGCGGGAGGCATTCGTAAAGCAGTGCGATAGAGAGAGATAGCGCTAATGGTTGCATGCATGTGAAAAATTATATTAATATTAAAAAATATTAATTATTTCTACATCTCTTTTCTTTTCGTCTTTTGTTTATACCTGCACCAATAAACGGTTTTTCCTAGAAAAAAAATTCTCAACGTTCAGACCGCACGTGTAATATACGCTATTTGTTTATAATGTTTATAAAACAGCCGGACATCGGCGCTCGCCTTTCCTTTCCTTTCGTCTTTTGTTTATACCTGCACCAATAAACGGTTCTTCCTAGAAAAAAAAATTCTCAACGTTCAGACTGCACGTGTAATATACGCTATTTGTTTATAATGTTTATAAAGCAGCCGGACATCGGCGTTCGCTTTTATGCACCGGTTTAAACATGTCACACTCCCACGATAAGCGTCTCTTCGGCTCTTCCTAGAAAAAAATTCCCTTCATACCGCACGAGTAATAGATGCTATTTGTTATAATAAATATAGCAACCAAACATCGGCACTCGTCTTTGAAATATATCCGCTCCCGTGATAAGCGTCCCCTGCCCGCGCGACGTCATACCCCCGCGCCCACAAGTTCCCCGGCTTCCGCTCGACCCGCACCCCCCCCAAAAGATCTGCGTTAGAACTTTCATAGTATTCCTACTTGTGTTTTGTTCTATTAAAGTACTAACGCATTTAAAACAATGTAAATTTTTTATAAGTTTTCTTAGTATCTATCCTGCTATGTAAGTAATAATTTCGTTCTTATTCTGTTGTAGAAAACGGAATTTGTGTATATAAAAAATAATCATGATCACTATGTGTTGTCTCAAAAATATTTAAACAATTTTTATTTGAATTTTGATTTGATGTCGCATTGATAATGTTAAACGAATCTATTGTTGATAGAATGTGTAATATAGAAATATCTTCTAATGCTATATAATTACCAGTTCTATTTTCTTTTACTTCTGTATGTATTATTAATTTTTTTAAAGCAGATTTGAATTTTTTTACCGTAGGTTTATTATTATATCCACTATGGGATCGTATACTACTAAAATTAATTCCAAGTGATCCTGACTGATTTTATACAATGGAATATACTTTAATAAATCATTTCCAATGCAGAGAAATTTGTACATATGTAACATACTTTGAATGTGTATCAAAAATCCAAGAAAACTTGTTTATATTTTGAATGAAGTATATTTTGTTTTTGTTCAACAAGAGATAATGATTTAATATATTGGGTGCATTCTTCGACTTTTTGACTAATTTCTAAATAATTATTATTACTTATTGGTTTCTTAAAATCATGTTGTCTTTAATTTTTCGAATTAAAAATATCAAATAAATCATTAAAAATTGATGTAAATCTAATAGTTGCAGAACAGTCTTGAAACTGCGGTAATTTTAATATATCTTTACGTAATTGAAGTGCATTTGCAATTGATGTGCTTAATAATTGCGTTGCCAGCTTAATTTTCATTTTGTTTTTATAATACTCTATATGTTTAGTACTAAGCTTATTTGCTAGATGTAAACCCTCTGCTTCTTGCAGTTTATTCCTCAAAATATTTCCATTGTACTTTGTTCCCATCTCCATCAAGAAGTTGTTTCGTATTTCCAAGAGCATTTCGTACCAATTTCAACAAATGACTCGGATTCAAAAATACATAAACGTTGGTATCATTAGCAGGATGTTTAAACCAATTCTGAAAATTATTTGTTTTAATATCAAAATTACATCCAAGCTTCTATAACATATTTATATTTGAATGTAAGCTGTCACATATTAGTGATACAATGATGATCAACATATCAGCTTCTTGAATTGCTGTTAGACGTTGCAATGTTAAAATTAAGCTTTTGTTAAGTGTTTATACCATTAATCAAATAATATGCAAAATTAATAGAGAGAATTAGATAAAGGAACCAGCACCGAATGGAGTGTAAAATATGCTTATTAAATCATAATCCTATGCCGATGTTTCGGTCCCTTCTTTGGACCATCCTCAGCGCAGACAAAAAATACATAAGAAATTAAACCGGTACAATTTATATAAAACGGTTAGACTAGATAGTCTACATACGCAAGGACACGTTTGATTGAACATAGAAATAAATGGTAACGATATCATAAGACAAGTCAACAAAATTAAAAAAATTAATTAATTAATTAAAACCATAATCAAGAAATTAAAAAAAATAAATTAAATTAAACGGAAGTCAGATGATAAAAAAAAATGTGTATATGTCGTCCGTAAGCTTCGTCTCTCCATTATTCAAAGACAGTAGGGGTACGGATGTAATCCATTCGCCAATTATGACGATACTTCATTGAATGCCATGAATGAGACATGCATATCTGGACAATGAGAAATTTGTAGAGACATCAGTCTAACAGAGACATTTTAAAAAATGACTCACAAAGTATTAGGTTAATTCAGGCCATTGTAGGAAGTCGCATATTCATAATTAGTCAAATTTTTACAATTAAATAACAAAAATGGAAATAACAAAATAAATTAAAGAAACATAAATTGTAGAAACTTATAAATAGTAACACGTGCGCAGTAGAGTGAGTGCGACCAATACTGATGTATATTTAAAAGCGATAATAAAAGTGAGTGAATGTAAAAAGATATACTGTCTGTGATATGTCTAAAGCTTTGTGTATCAACAAGGATTCTAAAGTCAAACTTTCGAAAGTCTGTTTATTGTGGTGACATACGCCTCATGTAAGCACTCGGTATCAATTTGTAAATTCAAACTATTATTTTGTCTCTTGATAAAAAGCATTTCTGATATCAGACGCCTATTGTAATATGGTTCTATATCTAATATTTTAATGTCGTTCCATTTAAATTCATGATTGAGATGCAATCTATGATCCGTAATAACAGAGTGAGACGATGTATTTCGTCTTATCTTATGTGATTATGGTGTTCTTTTATTCTAGTTTGCAATTGCCTGCTCGTTTGGCCGACGTACGACGCATCACAATCATTGCATTCTATTTTATAAACAATATTGCTAGGACATGGTTTGGGTATTTGATTCTTATGATAAATCGCCTTTGATAAATCGATATAGTTTATTTAAACTAAAGTAAGACAGTCTGATATCCAAATCCTTTGTTATAGAATCCCTCTTGAATCGTTCAGAGACGGATGACACATATGGGATCGTAAAAATTTTTTTCTTTCTAATTGTATCTTCAGTCTCCTCAAGCGAGTTATGTTTGCTTTTATTCTTACTAAATAAAAATTTTACGTATCTAAATTAAAAGGAATAAAATTCAACATTGTTAATGCTTTTTCCTCTAAATCTTGGAGGACAATGTCCGCTATAATGGGGGTGAACCCATCGGAGTACCAAAGGTTTGTTGGTAAATGGTGTCGTTAAAAATAAAATACGTGGAGCCAAGTACAAAACAAATCGCTAAAATAAATTTAGTATAGGAGATAGGGCAATTGATAGAAATAAAACCCCATCTTTTTTAAACACTTTCAATTGCAAGTTCAACGAGAATATTAGTAAATAGTGATATGGCATCGAGAGAGATTAACATGTAAAAATTATTAATTGTTGTATGGGAGAGCTTGTCAACCAATTGAAAGCTGTTAAGAATATGACTTTGTGCCTTACGAAAACTTTTATGCATAATCTGGGGGAGACGCCAAGTGATACAAAGGACTATTTAAAGATGATACAATTATTCTAAGGGGATGATTACGTTTATGGATTTTGGGGAGTCCATAAGCTCTAGGTAAAATACCAACACTAACATATAAAGATCTGTACGTATTGGTCGAGATATAATTTGATCCTTTCCATTTGGAGAATAATAAACGTAGTTCATTCATGAGTTTTTTTGTGGGATCTTTGGTGACGATCCTATATATGTCCGCGTCCCTGAGTATTTTTTCCATTTCCTTAATATAGGTGTGTCTATCAAGAGTGATTGAAACATTTCCTTTATCAGCTCTGGCGATAATAAGATTCGGGTTCTTATTTAGAAAATCTTTAGTGGTAGAGTATAATTTTTTTGTCTAATTTGTGTTGTTTTTTTGAAGATGTATATGAAGGGAGACGATTCAGTGTTGGTGCCAAGCGGCTTCTAATTGCCAATTGAGTGTTAATTGGGAGAAATCTCAAGTTATTTCAGTTTACCCGTTTCAGATTCATCTAAATTAATGACTAAGTTTATTAAGAACGTTGAAAATAACCCCAAAATCCATAAACGTAATCCCTTTAGAATAATTGTATCATCTTTAAATAGTCCTTTGTATCGCTTGGCGTTTCATATTCATCAGATTATGCATAAAAGTTTTCCTAATGCACAGAGTCATATTCTTAACGCTTTCAATTGGTTGATAAGCTCTTCCATACAACAATTAATAATTTTTACACATTAATCTCTCTCGATGCCATATCACTATTTACTAATATTCCCGTTGAACTTGCAATTGAAAGTGTTTCAAAAAGATGGGGTTTTATTTCTACTAATTGCCCTATCCCCTATACTGAATTTATTTTAACGATCTGTTTTATACTTGGCTCCACGTATTTTATTTTTAACGACACCATTTACCAATAAACCTTTTTTACTTCGATGGTTCACCGTTATCCCCCATCATAGCGGACATTGTCCTCCAAGATTTAAAGGAAAAAGCATTAACAATAGTAGGAAATATAGGCCGCTTCTAGCCCACTTACTTCTCAAGAACCAAGTGTAAGAGTAAGAGAGAAAGATATATGATAAAGTAAGATAGAATGATATCTCAGGGAGAAGTGACGGCAAGGCGGAACGACAGGGGGGATACGTATGGCGAGGGAGGCAGGGGGGAGACGCGCGTGCCGTCGCAGTATCCTTATCGGCGCCGCTTAAAGCGCGCGATTCGGGAGCGCGGAGGGAGGCGTGGGGCGGGGGAGGTGCGCGTGCCGTCGTAGGCGAGGGGGTGAAGAGGAGCGAGGAAGGATTTTCGGAGGACGATCCGCGGTTTCCTTATCGGCACCGCTCGAAGTGCGCGATTTGGGAGTGCGATTTATTAATAGGTGTGCTTTAAGGAGCGGAGATAATGCTTATCGGCGCTGCTTCGAGTGCGCTTTTCGAACGGGATATCTCGAGCGAAGGAATGGAACGGAGTGTCGGTGAAGGGCGATCGAGTGGCGAGAGATCGATTCGTGAGAGTGTGTTTTTATTTTTTATAACGCGAAGTATAATTCGCTTGTTTATTCTTTTACGATATATCGATAATGCAAAGGTGCAAGTACATAGATAGACATATTACTAGGAAAATATAATTCGCGTGTATATTTTTTAAAAATATATTTATTCTTTTAAGGGGATCCTTAAGTGACTGGCGAACTCCGATGGGTTAGCGCCCTCATCTAAACGTAACTAAAATTGCCGATAATACTGGCATTTGTAGTTCCGCTATTATCGATAGTATTCAATTAATTTAAACATGCATAATAGAAGATGCAATTTTTGCATTGTGTTCCATATATTCAAAGGAGAATATTACAATATGTTTTTACTACTTTATTTATCGTCTCGCATATGTATCCAAACATATCTAAGCGTGTGATATTAAAATATATTTGCGTGTCTTTATTGCATTGAACACAATTTGAATATTGCTTACATAATAACGTGTACTCTTCTATATATTTTTCAAGAGAAATACCATTTGGACATTTGTGTCCACATTTTTATATATACACGTTTATGTATACATATATATAATATATTATACACGTATATATAATATTTTATATATGTATAAAATATATATATATATATATAGAATTGATATATATATATGTAAATGTTTATGTATTTGTAGTATAAATTTGCAAACATTTACAATACATTATATATTTATCTCAATCGCGATAAAATAATGAATTTACAATATTTTGAATATTGAATATTCGAATATCTTGAATATTGTAAATAAAGAGTAGGCCCATCCATCGCCTATTCTTGTGAGACACAACCATATATTCTTTTTGTCTCTGCAATAAAGATAATCCTCGCATTGAGATTTTCTCTTAATATTTTTTTGCATATCATAAGCTTTATGAATACGATAATAAATATTTATCATCGTTTTTATCATTTATTTTACACACATGCAAATTGCATCTTGTGTGAAATAATCAGCACACGAATTGATCGCCTATGGCATATATTTTACACACATGCAAATTGCATCTTTTGTGAAATAACCAGCACACGAATTGATCGCCTCTGGCATATATTTTACACACATGCAAATTGCATCTTGTGTGAAATAACCAGCACACGAATTGATCGCCTCTGGCATTTATTATTTAATCAAAGCGCACATGCAAAACGCATTTGATATGAAAAAACAACCAGCTCACGAATTGATCGCCTTTGGCATATATTTTACACACATGCAAATTGCATCTTGTGTGAAATAACCAGCACACGAATTGATCGCCTCTGGCATATATTTTACACACATGCAAATTGCATCTTGTGTGAAATAACCAGCCCACGAATTGATCGCCTCTGGCATTTATTTTACACACATGCAAATTGCATCTTGTGTGAAATAATCAGCACACGAATTGATCGCCTCTGGCATTTATTATTTAACCAAAGCGCACATGCAAAACGCATTTGATATGAAAAAACAACCAGCTCACGAATTGATCGCCTTTGGTATATATTTTACACACATGCAAATTGCATCTTGTGTGAAATAACCAGCACACGAATTGATCGCCTCTGGCATATATTTTACACACATGCAAATTGCATCTTGTGTGAAATAACCAGCACACGAATTGATCGCCTCTGGCATATATTTTACACACATGCAAATTGCATCTTGTGTGAAATAACCAGCACACGAATTGATCGCCTCTGGCATTTGTTATTTAACCAAAGCGCATATGCAAAACGCATTTGATATGAAAAAACCACCAGCTCACGAATTGATCGCTTCTGGCTAATTAACTACTGTACCTGTAACTAGTATTTTAAAATACTAATATAATAAAAGAGGCAAGCTTTTCTCATTATATTTGCGTCTTATTACGTTCCCGCACATCATATATTAAAAATAGTACACAAAAAAAAAATTTCAACGTGTAATAACGTGCTATAATAATACGCGATAATCTCTTGTTACGCGTATGAACAAGACACGCGACAAACTGAGGCTGAGCCTGCCACGCATTGATCCGATCGCGTGCGTCTGTCGCATGTATGTGTGTGCGTACAGCTGACTTACTGCCTGATACGTACATACTTACATACTAATTGCTATAGATGTCGCGTAATAATGAAAATGAAAACTAATCTTTATAAATGTTTATCTTTATAAATTAATATTCTATGACCGAAACATTTATAATATAAAAACATTATTTTTTATTATTAAATTAATTTCATAGAAACAAAAATATTATTTCTATTTTACGAAAAAATTATATAAAATTAATTATTTATATGTATATTATGGATTATTCTGTATAATTAATAATAACTGTATTATCTTTGTATATTACACATATGTTATATACAAGGTGTTCCCAAATTCAAATTTTGCAAAGGAATAATTCTGGAAATATTAAATAATAATAAAAATTGTTATCAATTTTTTTAGCAGTATTTTCTAAAATTTAATAGCTTTTATTTTATAACTTACGATTTATATGATCGCCTGTGATTCGTGCATCTAATAATTGATAATCGAGCATTTAAAGTTCTACTTATTCTATATGATAATTAACTGATAAACTATGAAGCTTTAATATCAATCTTGTTACTAATAAAATACTAATAAGATATAAATATATATAAAAATAATAATATATATATATATATATATATATATATATATATATATATATATATATATACTTTTATTTTATATAAAGTTCCCAACTTATTATTATCAACTTTTAATATCAACATGCCAAAATTATTTTGTTACCTATAATATGCTGATAACGTGTGTGTATTTATATATATATTTGTGAATTTATATATAAAGATGGAAACATACGTATATGTATTTATTATCAGATAATAACTATAAGATCAATTCAATATTAAATTGATTAATTAATTATTATATTTATATTTTACATGTTGATATTAAACAATAACAAGTTGATAATAAAAACTTGGGAACTTTATATAAAAATGAAAGTATATATATATTTTTATTTTTATAGCTTATTAGTAACAAGATTGAGATATTAAAGTTTGATAATTTATCAATTAATTATTGTATGTAGAGTAAGTGAAACTTTAAATGCTCGGTTATCAATTATTAGACGCACGAATCACAGGCGATCATAAAATTGTAAGTTGTAAAGTAAAAACTACATTTAAGAAAATACTGCTAAAAGAAATTGAAAAGAATTTTTATTATTTAATAATTTAATAATTTAATAATTCCAGAATTATTGCATTACAAAATTTAAATTTCGAAATTTTGAGGGATACCTTATATATAATATATAATGTCTAATATACAAAGATAATACAATTATTATTAATTATACAGAATAATCTATATTAATATACATATAAATAGTTAATTTTATATAATTTTTTCGTAAAATAGAAATAATGTTTTTATGTATAAAATCAATTTAGCAATTATTTTATATTAAAGAAAACAAAATTGCAAAAGAATACCTCTGCGCATATTAGCGCGGGTACATATCCGGATGATGCGGCATCGGAGTTCTTTTTATCTACAAAATATAAACATTTAAAAAAACTTAAACTTGCATTTTATCAATATGAATATAAATATAATGGATTAATGACATTCTTGCGATAAAAATAATACTAAATACGATATAAATCGTATAATTTTTAATGAAATAAGTAATCATAATTGATTAAAAATAATCCGATTTATGTCATGTTTGATATCATTTTAATCACAAGAATCTCATTAATCCATTATATTTATATTCGTACTGATAAAATGCAAAATGCAAGTTTTATTCTATAAAAGATTTATATTTTGTAGATAAGGAAAGATACCGATGCTAAAAAGTCGACAAAAGAGAGAGCAAGAAAGAATGAAGGAGCAAGCGAGCTGACAAATTTAAAGAGTTCCGAAGTCTCGCTCACCAGGCCCTTTATCTGTAATCTTTGACGTATATATGTCACCTTACTAGAAAATAAAAATTCTATATATTGCATTTTATATATCTGAAAATAATTGTAATGGATTAATTACATTTTGGCGATTAAAATGACACTAAATATGATATAAATCGGATTATTTTTAATAAAATTGTAATTATAATTTTATTTACATAATTGATTAAAAATTATGCGACTTATATCGTGTTTAGTATTATTTTAATCGGTAAAATATCATTAATTCATTGTGATTATTTTCGAATCAATAAGTGCGAAAAACAAAAATTTTACAGTAATGATATATAACGCGAGAGATTATAGATAAAGCGACCTTTGCGAACAAGACTCCGAAACTGTTTCATGTTAGTTATCTCGCTTGCTCCTTTCTTGTTCTCTCTTTCTCTCTCTTTCTTTCTCTCTCTCTCTTTCTCGATATTGTTAACCATGTGGCAACAGCGCACATGCTCGAAATCGGCTCGAATATCATTATTTGGCTTGAGACCATCTACCGTCCGCATCATCCGGATACATACAATTTTTTAACACAACCGGATACATACATTTTATATTTATATTTATATTTAGTTATCACACGTGCAAACACACACACACACACACACGCAAAAACACGCACGCACACGCTCAAGCACATGCACACACATATAATGAAATAGAAATAAATTAGTTTTTTTTTAAATATCTATTTTAATTATATATTTAATTTTTCTTAATTCCTTATTTTCATCCTAACATTCTTATCCTTATTTTATAATATTGTCACCAAAATTATATATCACTTTTCGATTATTTGTTTATATGTTAGTCATACTGCTTTCTCTCTCTCTCTCTCTCTCTCTCTCTCTCTCTCTCTCTGTCTCTCTCTTTGTTCTTTTCTCTCTCTTTTCTTTCTCTCTCTTTCTCTCTTTTTTCTCTGCTTATTCTTTCTTGTATTCATTGCCATTATTATATTCTTTTATTTGTTTTATTTTTATTGTTTGTATTTTTGTTTTCCTACATAATAATAAATTAATTTATTCATCTTTATTTTATAGAGCATAAATGAAACATTGTATATTTGTATAAATAAAAGTATTATACATGTGTGTGTTTTTGTATAAACATTTGTTGTATTTAACTTACGATATAAATCATATAATTTTTAATATATTTTGCAAAGGAATAATTCTGGAAATATTAAATAATAAAAATTTTTATCAATTTTTTTAGCAGTATTTTCTAAAATTTAATAGCTTTTACTTTATAACTTACGATTTATATGATCGCCTGTGATTTGTGCATCTAATAATTGATAATAAAATAAAAAACTATAATAACTATATATAACAACTATAATAATAACTATAACTATAATAATAACTATAATAATAATTATAATAATAACTAAATAACTATAACTTAACTATAATAAAATAAAAAAAGAAAATAACTTGTATTGTATATCTCATTTATGTTGTATAAAATAAAAATACATAAATTTATTTATTTATTTACGTGTAGAAAAATAATAAAATAGAAGAATAAATGTTGAACAAATATAAAAATATAATAATGGGAATGAAAGAATAATAAATGAACAAAAGAAGAGAGAGAGAGAGAGAGAGAGAGAGAGAGAGAAGCGTAAGTGAACGTATAAGTGAATATGCGAGAAGCATAAAACGATACGTAGTACATAGTGAGCGAGCGATTAGAAAGAGACAGAGTATGATTGAAAAAGAAAGATAAAGAAACTGCAGTAATGTTAGTGTATACATACTCTGCAAACATGTATTTTGCTCTACACACATGAAAGAGACGAAGATAGTACGAATATGTCTGTCTTTGTCATATAAGATTGCAGCTCTGTCTATCGCGACATCACGCAACTAATCTACTGCTCTGTTTTACTCTTGAGCCTCGATCTCGCACACACACATATGCACGAAAATTTTAGATTGCATTATCTTTTTTACAAAGCTTCTAAACTCATTTCTCTAAGTTCACTGATACTCTTTGATGAAATGCCAAGTCGGATTGTTACTGATTAGGCACGTGCAGATTACAAATTTTTTGTATTAAATAAATGTTGACGGCAGAAGCCGATAACTAAACTGTAATTTTGTAATTTTTTTTCACTTTTTATATGAAATCATATCTACCCGAGTACGTTATTATATATACTTTAATTATGGAAAAGGATTTATCGATATTTATAATAAACAAAAAGATTATGCACTTTAACTTAATATTCGCGTTTTGATCGGTAAAACAGACCTTAAGGATCCCCTTAAGTTGTTAACTTACTTATGTGATACTAATACCTATGTGATACGTATTTGTAACAATGTTCAAAGATTTAATTTTTAGTTGTAAAAATTTATCAATTTGAAATATTATGATATTTCCAGGCAATGGAAAATGATAATTCTTTGATACATAGATATTTTTATAAAGCTATATATCACATACGTATATTGTATATCACATACATACATACAGAGTTCCATGTTATTATATTTAACTTTTATAATTAATATAATTTTCTCAAATATATATACATATAATTTTTATATATTAAATTATATATACATATATGTATAAATAAATATATAATAATATATAAAGATTACTATTATATGCATAAAAAATTTTTTTGGCTTAAAACTCAATAAATTCTTATATTTAAAAAATTGTTTTATTATTTTTAAATAAGTTATTAGATCTGAGTATTATAGTCATATATATCTCAAAAATTACGTCTATGATATGTCCGAAATAAAATCGCTTTCAATTTATTTGGATTTACTTTGGATTTCATAGTAGATCCAAGATAAGTCTAAAATAATTTTTGGACCAAAAATAAATATCCGATATCCAGAAACAGATGTTCGATGGACATCCATTGAATGTTCATGTGCTGTCTGGGATGTTCCGCCCCCCTGCGGGGGGGCTTCACTATCAAAAATAGACACATAGATTTGCGTTGAACCTCGCTTTGCGTGAAAAATTGTAAACCCATATGGAACCTCATTTCGCATTAAAAGGTATATGCGTGGAGGCAGTATGTTCCGCCTTTCCTACGGAAGGGCTCCACTATCAAAAAATTAGATACATAGATTTGCGTTGAAACGCGCTTTGCGTGGAAAGTGAAAAAATCCAAGAAGTTTTGTGTCTGGAAATGTAAACAAACACTTTTTCCACGTCTGCTCTACACAAATACAACGTAAATAAACTTTATTTTTTCTTATTTTATAACAGAAAATACATTAAAACTGTGAAACTTTAACATTAAATATATCTCAAAAACTATAAGAGACCGCCGATTGGCAACATATGTCAAGATCAAAGTCATCGGCATATAGGCCGTTCGTCGAGAGTTTTACCTTATTTTGTGTCATTTTTCTCGATGTAAAATCATTTTCCATTTCTTTATAAATTGTAATTAATAAAAGTGTTTCTGCATGATTCCAGTTGTGTGATCCTAAACCGCATTCACTATTTTCACTGTTATTTTCTATAAATAATTTTTATATAAATATTAATATTTTTACCTAATAAACTTTTACTAATAATACTTTTTAGTAATAATATTTTCTTATGATTCTCATTGTGTCGCGTTGATGTGGAGAAGAGAAACTGTAACTTAATCTGAAACAATTATCGCCGAGGTGTCCACGGTTAGCTTTATATTACAGTTCTTATTTAATTGACTGGATTATTGGCATCTTTATTGTCTTATTCTGTAAAAATATTATTGATTATTTCTCAGTAGTGTTTACAAATTTTTCAAAAACAATCATTATTATTAATGCATGATTAAGTTCTTTCCAAGTTTTTGATAAAATCTACAATATAGAAAAGTAAAAAAGAATACCTATTGTTTGTTTTGGTATTGATTCCTGTTGAGCATATCTTTTTGCTTGTAAAAGTAAAGTTTGAGCAAATATCACATCTACAACAATTATCTTTGTTTGTTTCTCTACACATTAATACAAGTATATAATATACATAATTAATACAAGTATGTAATATATATAATTAATACAATATATATTATGTAATATACATAATATATACATAATATATACATATTAAAAAAACCTTCTTCTTACCTCTTGACCCTTTCTCTGCATTTTCTTCATTTATTATTATTTTATATGAAATATTAGTCTCCGCATCAATCAATGTTATTTTTTATCTTTTGCCATTATTCTCACAGCTATTGATTAAAGGTTAAATGATCCTCTCCAATTCAGCCAATTGTTTCACCATATTGTACTGTAACTGCTGTATCTATCCAGCCGCAGCATCCACAGCAGGAAGTGACAAAATTTATAACGTCATTGTTCTCTTACGGCGCTGTCACAATGCGCTGTGAATTCTGGAACGACTTTCACAGCTCTGCCAGTACTGGCAGTGAATTATGGAACGCAGCCAGTATACAACAATAATATAATCATTAAAATGTATAAGTTTGTAATTTCCCTATAATCTTTTACTGCAATGTCCGAAGTCTGTGAAAGAGACATTCCTCAGATAAATGTTAGTAAAAGTTAAAATCTTCCGTTATTTAATATATATATATATATATATATATATATATATATATATATATATATATGGGCATTAATTGTTTGATTTAGTTCCGTTATTTTAATTCTGTATTTGTTTTGTGTAACGTTGTACTTGGGAGCTTTATCGGAAGAGAAAAGAAGCGGTCGGGAAGAAAATCTAAAACAGCTTTGAAGACAATCCAGACAGCAATAAGACTTCTATTTTTATTTATTAATACATAGTCCTTGTCTTTCGACTTTTTCCGGTTACATTACTCCTTCACTCCACACTTACATTCAATCTTACACTTGACGCAATACCTCTAGATCCAAAATTAAATATCGCAAATCCAAGTTATAATTAAAATTAAAATTAAGATCAAAAATTTAAAATCAAAAATCAAAAACAAAATCAAAATCAAAATTAGACTTAAAATTTTCAAAATCAAAACCTCAAATCAAAAATTAAAAATACAATATCCATAATATGAAAACTAAACAAAATGGAAATCAAAAATACTAGTTCCTCTCCCCCTTGATTTCTTTTCTTGTTTTTCGTCTACTTTTCTTTTCTCCTCTCTCCTTCCTCCTATTTTCCTTTCTTCTCTTCCTCATCCCATTCACTCTCTTCCATCGATCCACATTTTTCTGTTCATCACTACCTCCCTTTCTTCTTTCCTCACTTGCCCTTTTCACCATTTTCCACTTCAGCCTCCTTTTTTCCATCATCGGAGCTTCATCTTTTCCTATTTTCTATCTTCTTCTAATTTCCCACTCTCTCCAATAATTTCCTCTTATCTTCTTCTCTTTCTATTTCTATTATTAATACTTTAGTTCCTCCTTCTCCGACTCTTTCCAGTATTCCTATTATCTTTGCCTTTCTATTTAGAATCTCTTCTATTATACTCCTTACCGTCACCTTTCTCTTTTCTGCATCTTCTCTTATTTCTCTCCAAACCTATCCTCCTTCCATCCTCTTTCCTTTCTTCCTCCTGTTCTCTTCTTTCCTTTCTCTCATCTTCTCCTTTCATTTCTTTCATCCTTCTCTCCTTTCCTTTCTCTCTTTCTCCTTTTTCTTCATCCTTCCTCATCCTTTCTTCCTATCCATTCCATTCATTCTATTTCTTCCTTCCATCCTTCATCTCTTTCTTTCTTCCATCCTCTTCTTTCTTCTTTCCTTTTTCTTCTCCTCCTCTCTCCTTTCTCTCCTCCCATCACTGTGGTACTTTCCTCTTCCTCAATACGACCTTTCGTCCTCTCTCTTTTTCCGTAACCTTATTTAACTCTTTATCTCTCTAATTTCCTCTATCATCTTCCTTTCCCACTGTTTCCGCTCTCTTCTTTCTTCTCTCATTTGCTCCACTAAACACTTTTCCATCCTCTCCATTTTCCTTCCATTACCTTCCACTAAACTCTTTCGTAGTTCCTTCCTTTTTTTCCTCTTTCTCTCTCCTCTTCTCTTCTCAGCCTCTTTCTTCCTCAGTTTCTTTTCCTCTTCCTTCTTTTCTCTCTATTTTCTTTCTCCTTCAGCTCGTGACTTCCGATCGCTTTCTACTTTTTTTGGTCACTCTAACTCTTGTTGGGTCTCTAACCCCAGGCTAATATTACATTTGTCATATGACAAACTTCTCAAGCATACTGATTGGTTGCAAAATAAAAAAAAATTTTTTGAATTACTAGAAATTAGCCAATCAATGCGCTTAAAAAGTTTGTCGTACGACAAATGTAATACCGTCTTCAGTCTCCCGTTTCCATATCGATATTGTATTGAATTCCCCGTGTGTTCGATCCTCTTCTCTTCCACTCTTGTCTTTCTTCACTCGCGCCCTGTCTTCTCTACCTTACCGATCCAGCTCTCCCTCTTCTCCCTCTTCTCCTTCTTCTACTTAGAAATTAAGACTTCTACTCGCTTTACCTCACGGACTGCCCTCTCTGGTTTGGCCTGATCTAGCTCTTCATTTTTTCTCTCTGTCCGTTCTCTCCTTCTCTCGCTCCATTTTTTCTAACTTCTATTCAATTCTTGTCCTTTTTCCTTCTTCTAACTTCTTATTCTTGTCTTTCACCTTATTCCCTCCAATCTCCTACGTTTCTCTTTCTTTGCTCTTTGCTCTTTACTCTGTCACCTCCTTCATCTCTCTCCTTTTTCTTTACCTCCACATCAACTGTGTCACTTTATCCCTCGGAACATGTTTTTCCTCTCCATCCATCCATCTCTCGTAACCAGAAGTCCAATATGATTTCTAAAAGACCTCTTAAAGAATTCTTACGTAAGATTTAGACATCCGAATATATTTTCTGAAAAAGGTCTTAATGACTTCAAAAAATAGTCTAATGCATCACTTTAAGATATAAGTAAGACTTCTTCAAAAAAATGTTTTAAAGATTACTTTTTTCAAGACTTCTCTAAAAAGATGTCTTAAAGGCTATTTTTTGAGATTTCTTTAAAAAGTTGTTCAAAATTGAACGATTCAAAAGATTAAATTTAACCGATTATTTCAATGGTCATCGATAAATTCGAACTATAGTCCGAAATCAAAACACGAGTGAAGGCAAACAGCATCACGGCCCGTGCGTGATCGCGTGATCTCTCTAATGAAAAAGAGTGACAAACACTGGATCCCACAACATTCGATGCCGAAAAACTCCTTTTGTTGAAATCGGCAGATCGCGAGTCTTCACTGTCGTTAGTCATTCGGTCCTTGATGACATACCGAGCTGGTCAATATTCTCAAGTATCTTTTTCGCGCTACTGTTCGCAATTTTGCTCGTATTTTGTACACGTTCTTTCAAATTTCTTATAATCTCGTAAAGTTAATTCGTTCGTGTAGTGTACATACGCCATCGTCATTCTTGTTGTGCATCGTTCAACTGACATTCTCGCGTGCGAACGAGTGTAAAACTACTTTGAGAGATGTCGCAATTCTTACGTATTATTATTTGCTTTATAATTGTGACTTGTGATTGTAACTTAGTGAAGTCCGAGAGCTCGTTATCCGCATCGCGAATGTCCTTTGCCTCGCGTCAAAATCTATCCGATGGCCGTGTGCAAGATTTCCGCTCTAGCGAGAATTTCTAATAAGAGATCCTTCAAGATTTCCAAATGGCGGGGAAAGACAGACAAGAAAAAAATATTATCAAGATATCAGATTTGCGGAGCTCGTGCCGTCGCTCGCTTCTATTATTAATAAATTAAATAATCATTAACTACACGTCACGACAGTATTCATTTCAAACTCCTTATCTTCCAGCGAATCTGCGGATTCGTGATACACATCACTTCTCGCTCATTTCTGAGCGTTCACATCTAAAAGATTCGGGCGATCGCGTCGCAGTCAACTCCCGAACATATTGATCCTTCGAGCCGGATAGAAGCATGTGTGGAGAATAATCTTGGGTGATATTCTGTAGTAACATGTCATAGCACTTCGTATCAGCAGCAGCTGCAGTGTTTGATCGAACGCTACCTTGAGAACTTTAAAAAAATCGGCAGATTCTAATTTAGTAGTAATCTAATTCTAGCAAATGTACGCTCGAGGATCTCATCGCTCAAAGAAATCTGGATCCAATTCTCTAACGGCCATATAGAGGTTTCGCAGAGTATCCTGGAAACCACCCGGTCCTTTATTTGGGAGCAGCGCATTTGGACACAGTATAATCGGACACGATGCAAATGGACATAAGATTTTGCACATGATTCAATTGAACACAGTGCCTTTGGACACAGTAATTTTGGACAAGTAAGAAGGTACGCATCGTTTACTTGGAAACCACTCATTTGGACACTGTTTATTTGCCCACCATTTATTTGCCCACCGTTCCTTTGGACACAGAAAGACGCGCACTGTTCATTTGGACACCGTTCATTTGCCCACCGTTCGTTTGAAAACCGTTATTTGACATACACAATGGCTGGGTTTGGGGAGCACGCATTTAGCGGTATGAGCGTGCTCTATTCTTGTTTAACTTTCAATAAATAATAAAGATAGAGCACGCTCTTAGTGCTAACAGCGTGCTCCCCGAATTCAACCAATGTAGCATGCACTTTGTAAGTTAAGGGATTCACCTTGCCTACTGGCGGGGTGGGTGCGGAAGGGAGGTGGTCAAAAGCTTCCCTTGCACCTCCCCGCCGTGTGTGCGCGTGTGTGTGCATACGAACGGTGTCCACACGTCGCTTCTCACTCATCTCTAATGGTCTCGCTCATCTCGGCTGATGCAACTCTCATTCTGAGGCCGCCACCGTTTGGGCCTAAACTAGATCCCGACGGATCATCAGCAGGGACCGCCAAGGACCGTGCAAAGGTCCGGGAGGCGCCATAGACAGGAACGGAATCATACCGGTTCCCGAAAACGGACTTCGCTGAATGAAGTTCCCTCCCTTTTTTTTTGGTTTCGTTGTCTTATTCTTGTCGCGTCGCACTCCCGTATTTTTTTGTTCCGTAGAAAATTTTTTTTTGCTCTCGATGAAAACCTTTGTTTCTTTTGTTTCTGATTAGAGATCACGGAGTGCTTTTCGCTCAACTACATTTTTTTGTTTATTTTGATGTTTTTTTTTATGATTGTTCTGCGCATTTTTTTATGTTTATTTGGATTTTTTTTGATGATTATTCTGTGTAAAAGTAACGTGTGACCAATGAATATGTAACGATTTACCTTTTCCATACGTCACGGATCAGGCTCGCCGGTTTCCAAGATTCAAGAGAAGGGGAAAACTCGAATTCACTGTTCCAATATTTTTAACAAAACAATTTATGTAAGTCTAATGAATAAATTAATACAATCAAAACCAGGCAATTAACAAACGCGTAGAGCTGTAGCGTAACGCTATTATAGATTAGTTCGTTCGAGCTCGCTCGGTCATGCAGCGTGCCGGCAGAAATGTTATATATATATAATACTAAGGCTAACGCCGTATGTACAAGATTGGTCGGTTTAAAGCAATATACAAAAGCGGAATTCGGTATTTACAAACAAGAAAAGTCGGGCAAACGATAAACTTAGAAGCTAGGCAAGAACATAATCAAATATGGGGTATGTACATGCGTCAGCCGGTGAAATTGGTCGGTTGATAATATAATTACCCGGTATATATATTTAATAATTGGTCTGTCGGCTTAACAATATAATCCGATATAACGAATCGAACGATTTGGCGTGATATAATCACCCGGTATGATCAGTCAGTATCGCGGTGTTCTCTTAGTCTAACGCCGTCCCAGCAACCGGGAAGTCCGGCCTAATAACGAATAATCCGTGGTTTATGCGCAGTTCGGTTTCGGATCTTAGTTCGGTCAGGACTCAGAATCAGGAACTGGTCTCGAGACGCTCGCCGGGCCATCTTATATACCTAGCGCGGTTCTCCCACTCACGCGATTTGGCGCGTGGTAACGCGATCCTTCCGATGGGGTTCGCGCCATAGGTGCGAGCGTTTAGGGGCTTAATAGGCGCCGTGTATCAATGCAAGGCTAGTAACAGTAACGGTAGAAATAAATACCACTATTGTTGTAATATTTTTGCTCAGTATTCTTTAATTATCCCGCCTTCCATTGCGAGGCGCCTGCAAACGCTAATTATTGGAGGGCCCGAATGATATATGTTAGATACTATGCCTGCTGGGAGACGAATACTTTCTGTTGAGTGGAGTGGCGTCTGTTCGCATTTGTTTCGATTGTGTTATCGTCCACTTTGTGTTTAAGCCTTTACTCTGGAGATTTTGGTCGCTGTTCACCCCTCGAATGCGAAAATTGATAGGATGACTGTTGGGATGATCGATGCAGGTCTCTCTTGAGTATGAGAGGTGTGACGTTGTCGTTTCGCGCGCGTCCGCCGGGTTTCTCCCCGATTGCGGAGCGCGGGATACGCATCCGTGCCAGTCGGAAATCTCTAGAGGGGCATTAATTGTTTGACTTAATTCCGTTATTTTAATTCTGTATTCTTTTCGTTTAACGTTACGCTTGGGAACCTCATCGGAAGAGAGGAGACCGGGAAGAAAATTATTTAACACAGCTTTGAAGACAAGGAACGACCTTCGGGTGGACGTCAGAAGTGAAAAAGGAAAATAACCGGATTTTCGAAGAGCACGTAAGGCGCGAGGCGCGAGAAGACTAGAGGATCCTCAAGCCAGGACGCAGGACTATGCGGGGACGTCTCCCAAAGGGTCACAAACAAACTTCGCCGCAGTTAGGTGTGGCGGGCGAAAAAGAGATCAGAGAGGGCTGCCGCTTTGTTCCCGAGATCTTGGATGATCCCTTAGAGTGGGATTGGCGAACATATCGTTCGCAATCCCGAGGATGCGCGCGTCCCCGATACGATCATAAGCATGTCACCCGGTGAGTGGGTAATGCGTTAGTTATTGATCGCGATAACATGCACCCTGATTGCGCATCCCTGGCTAATTCAGCGTTAACGATTCTAGATCGCGACGATCCCGGGTCAGGTTAGCGCGGACGTTAGCGTGCGAGAGACGTGGTTTGCGAGAGCAATTTTTGAGAAAGGAACGGGCGTTAGCGAGCGGAGAGATTCCGGTCGAGAGCGCAGAGAGCGAGAAAGATTGCGGCAGGATCCCGAGTACGAAATCGAGCGAGGAGAAGTCCTCGAGCCCCAGGATTCTCCGGAAGAGATTTGATTCCGGTGAGGTTATCGCGCTACATAATAACCAAGCTCGATCGCGATTGGAAGCAGTCATTCTGCCCTCATGGCCGCGATTTCGTGTCATTTTTGTGTTCAAGCTGCGCTCGGAATTTGGCTGCGCAGAATTTGTCTTTCGCGTCGTCATTAGCTTAATTATGATTGCGACACGGCCACGTCGGCACTTGATCGAGCCTCGAAACGTCTTTGACGAGTCGTTATTGCATATTTTATAAAGCACGTATCGGTTCTCTGGAGATTCCGAATTATAATCGGCGTAATTCGACATTCGTAGATTTTCGCCCGTTTAGCGTCTAAGTCGTGTATGCGTGATTTGTCCGCTGTTGAGTGTGAGTGTGTTTCGCAATGATATATTTCTTTTTATTTTGTTAATCGTCGAATCGGTTGATTTTGTATGTGTGGGCGATAGAGTGATCTCGCGGTTTGTGCGAATTATTGGATAATGGTTGAAATTTCTATATGCGAGTCGTATGCTTTGCGATTGCACTGGATGCATATGAGTTGTGTTCTGCATGTTAGAGTAAGGAGCTAAGGAAATACTATCGATCCTGTGTCAAAAGAATCCTGTGTAATTGCGCTCGGGCAAAGGCTCGACCGATCATTAATTACAAGCGGAGCAAAAGTATTTCTCCTATTCAGTTTAGTTGCCGCGTATTGGGAGCGGCGCAGTACAATTGGACACGGTGTAAATAGACACAGTACAATCGGACACAGTGCAAATGGACATGAGATTTTGCACACGGTTCAATTGGACACAGTAATTTTGGACACAGTAGCTTTAGGACACATAAGAAAATACGCATCGTTTACTTGGACACCGCTCACTTGGACACTGTTCGTTGGGACACAGAAAAACGCGCACCGTTCATTTGAACACCGTTCATTTGCAACCGTTCGTTTGGATACCGTTATTTGTCCACCGTTCATTTGGACACCGTTAAGTGAGGTAATTTCATACAATATATATATATATATATATATATATATATATATATACGCAAAGTGTCCCAGAGCACCTGTGACAACGCTCGTGAGCAGAGGACAGTAAACTGAACAGAAAAATCCTTTATCATTTTGCAATTTTCACCCTTCGGGAGAAGTCAACTCCTAGAGGTCACGTCTCTCGGGCGGCGAATGATGGAATGCTCACACTTACTTAGTCAGGAAGGTGCGAAATTAAATAATACCCACGGATCAAATGACAACCCACTCTATGAATAAATGATATTAGAGGAAATAACTTTACGGTGCAGGGACTCGGAATCCCAGTACCCGTCGGCGAGGAAAGTTGGCGAGCGGGCTCCTCCCGACAGTCAGCAAACGACTGCTCAGCGTCCCTAGTGGAAAACCAGGCTGGGGAACGCATTGAAGCAGCTGGTCTATCGGATCCTGAGCGGATAAACTCTCATGGAACCGGAAGAGCGGAAAACAAAACCAATATGCCGACTATCGCAAGCAACAAAACTGATAAGGCCAACAAGCACAAAATGGTTCAAACTACTATACTACAAATACTTAGATCTAGATCTAATTCGTGCAGTGAAACCCTCCATGACAATAGTGACTTGAAACTATCAAGAGGGGTAAACCCAATCCATCTCGATGACGCAGCAAGGAAGGCAAATCCCATTTACGAATGGCAAACAAGCTCTCGCAAAAGAAACAGAAACAGTTCAGATCACTTATTTCAACAAGCTAAAACAGGGTATTGGCTAAATCCTGTCCAGCATGAACCATCCACTTTTACCCAAAATCGATTTGAAATATTACAGCAAGATGAATCTGCAAATCAAGAAAATGAAGCAAATATTAAAGCTCCGAAGGAGATAAGGTCAGCGATTGGAAGACAAAAGGATAATAAAGCGGTAGGTCGGGATGGAATTCCGGCGGAGGTGTGGAAATACGAAGGGGAGAGCCTGGAGGAATAGGTGTGGAGAATATGCAATAGGGTTTGAAGGGGAGAAGGATGGATAGATGAATGGAGTGAGGGGGTGATTGTGCCGATATTAAAGAAGGGGGGGAGCGAGGGTGGAAGAGTATAGGAGGGTGTCGCTGACTTCGACGCTCTATAAGGTGTATGCTTCGGTGCTGGCAAGTAGACTAAGCGAGGAGGTTGAGAAGAAGGGTTTGGTACCGCAGAATCAGACGGGTTTCAGGAAGGGGTTAGGGACAATGGACAACATATTCATACTGAACTATTTGGTGAATAAATAGCTGGGAAAGAAGAAAGAAAAGTGGCGTTTTTTATAGACTTAAAAGCAGCATTTGACTCGGTAGATAGGAGGAAATAGGTGGAAGCGATGAGAGAGAGGGGGGGGTGAGGCAAGGGCTGGTCAGAAGGAGCGAGGATATTTTGAGGGAGACTAGAAACAGGGTGAGGAGGGGAGAGGATTTGGGAACAGGATTTTGGACAGAAAGAGGAGTAAGGCAGGGATGCCCATTGAGCCCTCACCTATTCAATTTGGTAACGGCGGATATGAAGGAGGTAATGAGTAGAAGAGGATGGGGAGGAGTTAAGATAGGGGGGATGAAGATTTATACCTTGGCATACGCGGATGATGTGGTTTTGATTGCGGAGGAGGAGGATGGGATGAGGAGTATGATTGGAAGGTTAGAGGGCTATCTGGAAAAGAAGGGGTTGGAGTTAAATGAAGGGAAGTCGAAAATATTAAGGTTTAGGAAAGGAGGAGGGAGAGAAAAGAATGTAAGCTGGAGGTGAAAAAGGAAGATGATAGAGGAGGTAAAAGAATTCTCTTATTTGGGTTATGTAACGCAGAGAAATGGAGGACAGGAGGCACAGATAAGAGATAGGTTAAGGAAGGGTGCTGCTGTAATGAGTCAGGTTTGGGGAATGGGAAAAAGGAAATTTAAGAACGATTGGGGAAGATTATGGCTCTTCGATAAACTGGACTGTGATGGGGTATGGGATGGAAATTTGGGGATGGAGAGAGAAGGAGTTGGAGTTGCAGAGGGAAAAGTTAAGAGGTAAGGCCAGGAGAAGGGCGTGGAGGTTTGAGAAAAGGTTGGAGGAAGGTAGGGGAAGGAGATGTAGGAGGAGTGAGGGAGAGGCGTAAGAAAAAGGAGGATTTATCGAAGAGGGAAGAGGAAAGATGTGGGTTCTTTGAAGACAGAGGTATGGGTATGGTGGAGGTAGAGGCGAAGGAAGGATTGGATGGAAAAGGAATGAGATGGATAGAAGGAACGTTGGAAAGGATAGAAGGACAGGATAAATAGGAATGGAATGGAAGTGGAAGGATGGAAGAGTGGATAGGGATGGAATGGATGGTGGAAGTGGAGGAAATGGATGGAAGAATGGAAATGGAATGGAAGAGACATGGAAGGAGATGTGAGAGATGTGGGGAAAGGAGTGGAGGGATAGAGGGGTGGTTGAGGGAATTAGAGAGATTAAAACATGGGGGAGAGAATGATGAGGGAGAAATGATCGGATTGGGAATCAGATAGAAGATAAGAGTCAAGAAAAAGAGGGATAGAGAGGAGAAGACAAAAAGAGAGGGGGAGAGAGAGAGAGTGGGCGAGAGAGAGAGGATTGATGTGGGATGTGTGAAAGGATTGGAAACATGATATGAGCCGGAAGCGGAGGTTCCAAGGTCAGAGTAGGGCAAATAGTGTGTGCGCAAATTGTGTGTGTATGTGTAGGTAGATTAGAGATTAAGTTAGAATTAAGTTAGATGTAAGTTAGATTTAAGGTAGTTGTAAGTATAGTATGTAAGAGATTGTAACCCCAAGGGGATTCAATATATTTATATATCTATCTATACCTATATATTAAAGCTCCGAAGCTTCCACCTATATTTGTGATAGGCGATATAAACCCTCTAACTGCGCCCTTAAACACTATAGCAAATAATGACTATCAGCTTTAAATTTTTAACGACGATCACGTTAAAATACAAGCTCTGACATTGGTTTCTTTCTCAGTTATATTAAATATCTAGAAGAAAGAAATACAGAATTCCATACCTATAAACCAAAGTCAGAGAGGAATTTCAGAGTGATAGTCAAAAACCTGCACTATTCCACAAGCAACAAAGAAATTGAAGAAGAAATTAACAGTCACGGGCATCATGTGGTTAATGTCTGGAACATGAAAAACAGGTTCAAAAAGCCGCCACCAATGTTTATGGTAGATTTAAAACCTGCTCTCAATAACAGTGATATCTACAAAATAAAATTCATTCAGTGCGGAATAAAAATTGAGGCTCCTCATCGCAAGAGGGAAATTCCCCAATGTACTAATTGCCAGAGGTATAGACATATTAAGTCCTATTGCCACGATATTCCCAGATGCGTCAAATGTGCTGGCACCAGTAAATGCGCTAGAAAATCCAAGGACGTGAAATGCGATGGGAATCACCCCGCAAACTACAAACGTTGCTCCGTATATGAAGATCACCGAAAAAATACTTTTCCTAGTATCCGAAAAAAGCACTACCAACCAAACCACTTGATATAGCCTCACCCAGTAATCCTGCTACTCAGGATAAGTTTTCCTATGCCCAAGCAACTCGAATCCAACCAGCAACCCCAATCAGCAGTCAACCGAAAACCCAAGAGGCACTGATAACTTAGTAAACAGCAATTCCGATATAGAAGACCTAAAAACTATGTTGAAGGATCTGATGGGCAAAATGGAAGCAATGCTTAAACTGTTATCTGCCTTCGTAACTAAGACCCCGCAATGGCCACCAAATTCAAAATAGCAATTTAGAACGCCAATGGGTTGTCTAACCACAGCCACGAGCTGGAAATTTTCCTCTCAACCCACACACAGAAATAGCACTTATATCGGAAACTCATCTCAATGCAAGATGTTATATTAACATTCCGCCCTACACGATATACCACACTAATCTCCCCGACAGCTTGGCGCATGGAGGGACAGCTGTCATTATAAAAAATAACATTAAACATTTTGAAATGATTAGTTACTCAAAAAGAATATATCCAGGCTACATGCATAGCCGTGGAGGACCTAGGTGGACCCATCACTATGGCCGCAATTTATTGCCAACCAAAACATCAGATTAAAAAACTCAGATTTGATGAATTCTTCACTTCTCTAGGCTGTCGATTTCTAGTAGGAGGTAACCTCAATGCCAAGCATCCATATTGGGGGTCAAGACTAGCTACAACCAAGGGACGCAAACTTTTGAACTCCATAAAATCTTTAAATCTAGAGATGATGTCCACTGGAGAGCCCACCTACTGGCCAACGGATAGGCGCAAAATACTATACGCAAAATATAGACGTGATAGACTTTGCAATAGTGCGGGAAATCTCTACGAATAAAATCTTGGCAGAATCCTGCCTTGAGCTCTCATCCGACCACTCTCCTAACATATTAAATATTGCCAACAAGTTTTTAAACAAAGAAAGGGAATGCGCCCTGCACAACAAAGCAACGGACTGGGATAAACATTGTATATCCTCAACAATCAAAAAGAATACTAAATTTAAGTCTGAAGAAGACAATGTCACGTCCTATCAAAAATTCTGACTTTATTTTCTTTTTTTTTTCTCTTATAAATAATCAAAGTCTAGCAAGCGCAATTTGAATAGCGCGCCAAAGACACGCCATGACACCTGATTTCCTCAAGCGCCGAAGCGTGGCGCTTCGTTAGCTCTTCCCACTACTGCGCGTCCCACCACTACACATCCCTACTCTCGGCAGCGGCCGAGCCGCTGAAACGAAGGAGCTCAGTGAGCGCTCCAACCCAGTCAGTCTCTCCCGCGCCTCCGATAAAGCAACAAGTCTCTTCCGCGTTTCCGACCGAGCAACAAGTCTCTCCTGCGTCTCCGATCGAACAACCGAGTTCACTCGCGAACTCAATCGACATCCGATTCTAAGTTCAAATTCAAATTCAACTCTATTTCTAAATCCAACTTCTAATTCTAGTTTTAATATTTAGTTTAATCTTATATAATCTTAAATCATATCTAATTATAATACATATTCTAAATCAATTTAATACTATAGTGTATAAGTATAAAATATAATTGTGTTATAAGTGAATCATTTTTCATTTTTTATTATTTATCCTATCTCTGGATCCAACGTATTCTCATGTTAATTCTCGTGATTCTGTGAGTAAGTGATACACATCCTAAATTCATTTCTCTACCCTCAATCGTCTGGTTAATCGTTTTTATTAATATACATCTCTATCTGGCTCTATTCAATCACACACACACGCACACACTTACGCTGATGTACGATACCAGCAGTGCGGACCACCGCATGCTGCTATTGCAAATCAGAATAAAAACACAAGATACTATTGTGCGGACCGCCGCACGCCGTGTCCTCTGGTATTACACATCATTTTGATTAAAGCCAGTAATTATTTTAACAACTTATCAAATGCCTAAAACCAGACGAGGTGGAGTAAAGAATCGCGCGCGCAAACTTCTCCGCGAATTAACGCTACAACCCGCGAATTCTAATAATTCACAGTACTTCGGAGTAGAATCTTATTGTGATCCAGAATACGAAAAGTTGTTTGTAAATCACCATACCGCGACTCTCGCGATCGCGCAACGCGTCACCAAGTGCATAACTATTATCGAGTGGCCAGCCAAGTTAATCCCGATAACTATAGAGCGTCCAGCAGTTCCACTCCGCGAAATTAACGACAAGGACCCAAGGAAGGCCAGACATCCGTAAGCCAGGGCAGAAACCCCGTTTCCTGCATGCAACGTCATTAAAACATCGAGGAAAAGCCGAGCATCACAAGGTAGGAAATTATACTTACGCGCCCGCTATTATCGCCGAAATTATACTCCGCTTTATATTCGATCTAGGGAAGGAACATAGAATTCGACCCAGAAATAATTCCACAGTTTCTGTATTTATTCCGTTGACTCGACGTATGAAGTTCCTCTAGGTAGCCTCCTTAATATATATATATATATATATATATATATATATATATATGTATCGGATTCATATTTTTGCTTAGATATGATATAGATAAAATACGTAGATATAACATACTAAATACGAAACATTTTTGAATATAAAATTGAATTCAAAATACTCCGAGATATCTCAGAAATCCTGTTTTCCTCGAAGAGTTTCACTTTTACGATGTACCCTTTTTTTTGTGAGGACCGATTTCACTTCGTGACCCATCCTTTGTTCCTCGAAGAGTTTCACTTTTACGACGTACCTTTTTTTTGTGAGGACCGATTTCACTTCGTGACCCAACCTTTGTTCCTCGAAGAGTTTCACTTTTATGACTCACCCTTTTTTTTTTGGCCTGCATCCTGATTTCCCTTTTGACTCATCCTATCTATCGCGAGTAGCTTAGCTTTTTCTGACGCTTCCTCTGTTCGTGTTTAATGTTTATTTAAATGCACCGTCTTCGTTGAGACACCCCCTCACCCCCTTTAACCGCGTATCCGTCGCGAATAACCTTGATCGCAGGTATCCCCGGGAAGAACCACGCGGTTCATTTGATCCGAAATTAGCGATCGTGTCCCGCGAAAATTTTCGAGCTCTGCATTCCCTTTCTCGCTGCCGGAATTCGCCGGGACGTAACAAGTGTTTATTGGTTTCCTTTTTGGCTTATTTTATCTACAAAGTAGATAAATAAAACATTACAATTGATGAAAAGAAGATCCAATTGTAAAGTTATTTTATACCGTTTAACCTTAAAAAATATTCATTTTTTTAAAACTTTGACAGTTAAAGAAAAAGTATTAAACAAACTATTAAAAAAAGTTTATGTTATTATTTCAATTTTCATACTTTTTGATAATAAAATTTAAAATATAGTCAGTTAAGATATTTTATCAGACAGTTACTAATGGTAATAAAAGTCACCTTTACAATGCAAATCGATCAAATGAAATTAAAAAATATTAAAAACAACAAAATTGCAAACACGTGAAAAAGTATCGTAGTTTATAAATGTTTACAAAGAAATAAATTATTAATTTATTAATTTATTAAAAATATAAAATACAAAATTGAGTTATTTATAAATTTTTTATAAAGATATATATTTTATTTATAATTATAATATAATAATTAATAAGTATTTTAAAATTTATATGTATTTATATGTATTATATACATTTATGTATATAATTGATATTTTTTAAAATTATTCTTATATAACATAAGTCAAATAATATAGGTACTGAATTTAATGTAGCTAATGTTTTCTGACTTCTATAAGCCGATTTATCAACGAATTTCTTGATTGATAAAAGCTTTTTAAACAGTCACGATCTACCGTCAAGATTATTATACAATTAAATAATATTTAATATAAGTATTGATAAATAAAGTAAGTTAAAAAAACTCATATTTTGGCAAATTTATTATGTATTCTACTCTATTTACATATTAATTTAGAATATTTATTAATTTTTTCCCATTTTTTATTTAGTGTGCAACGTGCATAATTTATGATGACAATAAAATTACTTCTTGCAAAGATTTACTCGTAATAAAATAATATATATAAAATAATAAACTAACTTGCTAACATAATAAGAATTTTATGTGCAAAAAAACTTGACAATATACTATATATTAAAATATATTCACATTTTGTCAAACTTATTGTACTGTATATTTTTTATTTCATCTAAACGCATAATCTACAATAGTATCAATACATTAAGCATTTATCAAAATTTGTTTTTATACACTATGGTATGAAGTAGGGAATAAGTGTTGCAATATATAATGCCAAATTTATAATGTATTACAGTATGAAATAACTATGTACATGAGTTGTTTAAGATTGGCATTACATATTATAATATTCATTCATAAGTTGCCTTAAAATGTAAAAACAAATTTTGATAAATAATCTATCAATTTAATCTATCGATACTACATTATTATATGCTCTTAGGCGAAATAAAAAGTGCAATGCAATAAGTTTGACAAAATGTGAATGTGAATGTATTGTAATATGTGATATATTGTCAAATATTTTTGTACATAAAATTCAATGTATGTCAGCGAGTTTAATACGATTATTTCATTAAGAGTATATGCGAAGAATATATTTATTGTTATCGAGCGACGCGGTAGCGTCGCGACGCCAAGTTCATAAAAAAAAAACGCCAACCAATTATAAAAGAAATCTGTCTGGCTTGTCAAGAGTTTTGTCTATGTACAAGGACCGCGATGCTACTAAGTAGCTTATCCGGAATTTTTATGTCTATAATACTTTCGATTAAAATATCTCAGGAAGTAGAGCCGTAATCAAAAATCTAACTGCACTTTTATTATATAATGTGAATGCAAGCTTTCGATTGCAACCAGTTTGAATAAGGTTGGTGCTGTCAATCTTGAGAAATGATATTCGTATATAACAAACGTGAGACTTTTTTTTCTCGGATAAGTTTCAGATTCACGTATGTATACTCGCACGCACACACGCAAAGCGATTTTGTCCATCAAGGGGCATTCACACGTATTTACGTTTGATTATTCTTTTGTGTACATTCTTTTAAATATAATAAATAAGAGAGAGAGAGAGAGAGAGAGAGAGAGAGAGGTTTGTATTTTATACAAAATTTTATAGTTTTATATAAGAACGTCAAAAAAGATATAATAATAATTAATTAGTCTACTAAAATTTCAATTTATTAGTATATGTTTATTTATAAATTTTAAAAAATCATATACTTTACAAGAATTAATATAATATAATTTTTCACATTAGAATAATGTTCAAAAAATATGTACAAATTGTAATGCTGTCTTAGTACTTGAAAAGACTGATATAATAATAACAGGAAGTATTATCATCTTGTACACAACAATTGATGTTATTTAAAATTAGTGATACAAAAATTATTACAGTAACAGATTTAAAAATTAAAGCTGTACGCCTACGAAAAAGATAAGTATTGGTGCAAATATATATAAAGTCATTAATGGAATTTTTCATCAAGATAATGTATAACTGATGGACATTATGCAAGCATAGTACGTGCTAAAGGTAACGAGTGGCAATTAATAAATGATTTAAAAGTATAAAAGTGCAGTTGGCCTTGAAATGCTAGAAACGCATATATGTTATTTGCAGAAAAAATATAAATTTTTACAAAACGCAATGAGATACACAATAAGAAAACCTCACAAAGGTAAAAAAAGTACGCCATGTACATAAAAAATATTCCTTGTACACAACAATTGATGTTATTTAAAATTAGTGATACAAAAATTATTACAAAAAGCAAAGAGATCAGAATAAAAAAATCTCACAAATGTTACGTTCCGGCGAATTCCGGCTGCGAGAAAGGGAATGCAGAGCTCGAAAATTTTCGCGGGATACGATCGCAAATTTCGGGTCAAATGAACCGCGCGGTTCTTTTCGGGGATACCTGCGATCAAGGTTATTCGCGACGGATACGCGGTTTAAGGGGGTGAGGGGATGTCTCAACGAAGACGCTGCATTTAAATAAATATTAAACACGAACAGAGGAAGCGTCAGAAAAAGCTAAGCTACTCGCGGTAGATAGAATGAGTCAAAAAGGAAATCAGGATGCAGACAAAAAAAAAAGGGTGAGTCATAAAAGTGAAACTCTTCGAGGAACAAAGGATGGGTCACGAAGTGAAATCGGTCCTCACAAAAAAAGGGTACGTCGTAAAAGTGAAACTCTTCCAGGAACAAAGGTTGGGTCACGAAGTGAAATCGGTCCTCACAAAAAAAGGGTACGTCGTAAAAGTGAAACTCTTCGAGGAAAACAGGATTTCTGAGATATCTCGGAGTATTTTGAATTCAATTTTATATTCAAAAATGTTTCGTATTTAGTATGTTATATCTACGTATTTTATCTATATTGTTACGTCTCAACGTTAATACACAATAAAATAAATATAATTATTTCTATTGAAATAACTATTATTATATTTATTTTTGGGTCACTCTGCCTTCACCGAGTTTACCCTGGGATTCAGAAGGATTCTCAAGCAGTCGGATCACAAGATTTTCAAGAACAAATATATCAACTTACGTAAATTTTAATTTTATTTAATATTTAGTCCTTCCTCCTTAGCTCCTTAGTTTCAAGGTTCTCGTGCGGGATGTGGAATCCAGATGGATATTAACAAGTTGGTAATACATTTAATAAATGAATAAAATATTTATTACTATTTAATATAACTTGTACAGTTAATAGACACCTTGCGCGTGTCTTGTAATAAAGTCGAAGTCTTGGTAAATTATAATGGAATAATTATAAGACCGTACTGGTCGTGACGCAGAACAATAGAAAATTCTAAGTCCATTTGGACATAAAAAAGAAACTTGACGACGCGGATGCCGGATTACTATGTTCGAATTAATAAGACCGCTCGGGCCGGAGACTCTACTAGTTAGTATGACCGTACTAGTCGAGGTGAAGAATAGTAATGAGCTCTGCTGCTGCTGCATCTGACTCCCTCGATTCTGCCGGGAGTAGGTGGCGTGGTTGATGTGCTAGGTGGGGACTCTCCTTTGTGGGGATATTGCACGGGCCTTCTTTTGCGTTGCATCAGCCTCTGAGTGCTAATGTACTGGCTATGCCTTTGTCTCCGGGCTGGGTCTTATCAACAGGCGGACAAAAGTATTGATCGGCGCGCTTGCTTGACTTTTATAATACATAGGGTGTACTATTATAAATGTATTATATAACGTTGAATATAATAAATGTTATAATTATTAATTTAAGCTCTTAATCCTATTTCCTATTGGTGTGTGTATATGTATAAACGTATATATATGTATGTTCCATTCTATAGCGGTTATATATTACGAATTAATTATTGTACTTATTAAATATACTTGCTTATATACTAGGTGTCTTAAAATTAACTATATACTGTCTTAATACTATTCTTAGATGAATAAACTTCAGTGCCTTATTTATTTGGTCATATAAGCAGGAGCTTATATGTTAAGTCTATATACCGGGTGTTCAAAAATTAATTATTGAATAATACTTTAAAATTTTATACATATGAATTTAGAAAACGTCCGCTACATATATTACATTTATTTAACATTATTTATAGAAATTGAAAAATGTGCGGGGACGTCACAATATCATATCTAAGCAAAAATATAAATCCGATACATATATATATATATATATATATATATATATATATATATATATATATATATATATATTAAGGAGGCTACCTAGAGGAACTTCATACGTCGAGTCAACGGAATAAATACAGAAACTGTGGAATTATTTCTGGGTCGAATTCTATGTTCCTTCCCTAGACCGAATATAAAGCGGAGTATAATTTCGGCGGTAATAGCGGGCGCATAAGTATGATTTCCTACCTTGTGATGCTCGGCTTTTTCTCGATGTTTTAATGATGTTGCATGGAGGAAACGGGGTTTCTGCCCTGGCTTATGGATGTCTGGCCTTCCTCGGGTTCTTGTCGTTAATTTCGCGGAGTGGAACTGCTGGACGCTCTATAGTTATCGGGATTAACTTGGCTGGCCACTCGATAATAGTTATGCACTTGGTGACGCATTGCGCGATCGCGAGAGTCGCGGTATGGTGATTTACAAACAACTTTTCGTATTCTGGATCACAATAAGATTCTACTCCGAAGTACTGTGAATTATTAGAATCTGCGGGTTGTAGCGTTAATTCGCGGAGAAGTTTGCGCGCGCGATTCTTTTCTCCACCTCGTCTGGTTTTAGGCATTTGATAAGTTGTTAAAATAATTACTGGCTTTAATCAAAATAATGTGTAATACCAGAGGACACGGCGTGCAGCGGTCCGCACAGTAGTATCTTGTGTTTTTATTCTGATTTGCAATAGCAGCGTGCGGCGGTCCGCACTGCTGGTATCGTATATCAGCGTAAGTGTGTGCGTGTGTGTGTGATTGAATAGAGCCAGATAGAGATGTATATTAATAAAAACGATTAACCAGACGATTGAGAGTAGAGAAATGAATTTAGGATGTGTATCACTTACTCACAGAATCACGAGAATTAACACGAGAATACGTTGGATCCAGAGATAGGATAAATAATAAAAATGAAAAATGATTCACTTATAACACAATTATATTTTATACTTATACACTGTAGTATTAAATCGATTTAGAATATGTATTATAATTAGATATGATTTAAGATTATATAAGATTAAACTAAATATTACAGCTAGAATTAGAAGTTGGATTTAGAATTAGAGTTGAATTTGAATTTAGAGTCGGATGTCGATTGAGTTCGCGAAAGAGCTCGGTTGCTCCATCGGAGGCGCGGAAGAGACTTGTTGCTCGGTCGGAAACGCGGAAGACTGTTGCTCGATCGGAGACGCGGAAGAGACTGAGTTGGAGCGCGCACTGAGCTCCTTCGTTTCTGCGGCTCGGCCGCTGCCGAGAGTAGGGATGTGTAGTGGTGGGACGCGCAGTAGTGGGAAGAGCTAACGGAGCGCCACGCTTCGGCGCTCGAGGAAATCAGGTGTCATGGCGTGTCTTTGGCGCGCTATTCAAATTGCGCTTGCTGGACTTTGATTATTTATAAGAGAAAAAAAAGAAAAAAAAAGAAATAAAGTTAGAATTTTTGACAAGACGTGACACCTCCCCCCTCGGAAAAGAATGTTGGACGTTATTGTTCCAACATTCTCCGGAGTGCTGATAATATGTTTACATTATTTTCTTAGAGTTACGCTTACAATTGATTATATTCTTTTTATTAATCTACAGTTCTCGGTGAGTATGTAAGTATTTACTCAATTCGCCATAGTCTTTTGGTGGAGCGTTCGGTGAGTTTTGGGGATTCTCGCGCACAATTTCACCTCTTCCAGGAAGGGCAATGGGCGTTGATTCTGTAATGATGGTCTCCGGGTCTGCTTGTTCCCTGGGTGTTGATTGTTCGCGGGCTCCCATCTGCAGAAGAAGGTGGGTGATTGAACTCCAGACTGCTCCCAGTAGGTGAAGACTCCACCCATAGACGGAATGAAGAGCGTAGCCTCTTATAATAGAGTCGATTACGAGTTTAGCGAGTCTCACTAATAGGATTATGGCAAGCACTCCTGTGCTTGCTGATCCGAACATGATGAATCCTTGCCACAGCCGTGTTCCAGCGTTTTCTGCTATCTTTTCTAAGGACTTCTCGTCCATGAGATTGTACAATGGTACGCTCCCATGGGGGATCGCATGTCCCATAGCTCCCTGCGCGATGGTGTTTAACATCGCAGGTTTTTCTACTGGGAACATTATGTGATTCCTTAGGCGATCTAAGTCTTCCGTAAAGGAGTAAATTCCGCTAGTCGCGAGATTTGCTGGGCTCACGTACTTCCACCGGGGCTTAGTTAGCGGCTGGATAATTGGAGGTGGTAAAGCTTCGATAGGTTTCGGCGTGATCCGGAACCATGTGTCTTCGACTCTGAACATGGTTGGTAACAGCTCGCTGCATTCTCTAGTGGTTCCCGTCTTCATTAATATTCTCGATCTTGGTGATAAGAAGTATGACGTATTACCGTGCGAGACAGGTAACTCGTTATAGCATCCTTCGGTCTGTCGAATTTTGCATAGAATGGGAACGCACTTGATGATATGTATTACTTCGCCGGCGGTGATTGCCATGTAGCCGGGCGTCTTCATCAAACGGAACGCCATCTCGTCGGGGGCGATGCTAGAGAGTGAGAGTGCGTTTTCTAGAATTTGCCTCTCCAGAGCGCATTTTTGGCTCATGATGTCCCGGTACAGCTGTGTCAATTGTGTCTTCAAGTGTTTCTCCACGTATATGAACTTGGAGTTCACATATGAGAAAATATCGAGATTGTCGATGACGATTCTTGATTGGGGTTTGAACGTTTTTCCCGATTGCGTCTCCAGGATGAATAACTTCGGGTGTTCCGTCTGGATTATTTTATAACCGCAGAGGTTCGTATCTGAAGTCCTGGCTAGAGCAAACGTAGTTTCCTGTGTTGTGACCGTGTAGATGACGGGGGACTCCTTCTGTGCTTCCTTGGGGGTAAGCCGGTAGGCGGCACCTTGGTACAGCACATCGTAACGCCTGAAGTTGCAGCTGTCTGTCGGTAGGATTTGCCAGTAGGTCGATGTACCATCCGCATCGCTGCATTCACTTTCCGTTGCGCGGCAGCGGCTTCCCGAAGGTAGGACAATTTCATTTGTAGCGTACTTGATGGGTAGCTCCAGCCTCCTGGTGGCTACTTTTATAGAAGCTTGTACGACTACATTATCCCAGGTTCCGTACGGATCGCTGAACTGTGTCCCTACGCAGCGTCCATCGACTGTGAGAGTTCCGGCGAACGTTAAGCTGAATGTAGACGTGGTATTAATTTTGATTCCTGTTATCAAGGCGTTGCCTCCCAAGAATATAGTTCCACTGTCGTGTCACTTTTTGTACGTCTCGGCGGATATCTCTCGGATATATTCTCGCTTTCCATTTTGTACGACAGAGATGTGAGAGTGCATTCCACAGTAGTATATGGTCCGGTCGATCTCAATCCGGCATTGTAAGCCCGTGGTGTGGTCGAATTCGCTTAGTTGTAGCAACTGTACGTAAACTTCTTCCGTTTTCGGTTCTATGCTTTCAAGTTGGCATTCTCCTATCTCTGTGAGGGAGAGAGTGGTGATGTTCAATCCGTCGCTACCGCAGTCGTATCCTGTTAGACTGTATGCAGTAGAGGATAGAAGTGCGATGATGATGTGTCACGTCCTGTCAAAAATTCTAATTTTATTTTCTTTTTTTTTCTCTTATAAATAATCAAAGTCCAGCAAGCGCAATTTGAATAGCGCGCCAAAGACACGCCATGACACCTGATTTCCTCGAGCGCCGAAGCGTGGCGCTTCGTTAGCTCTTCCCACTACCGCGCGTCCCACCACTACACATCACTACTCTCGGCAGCGGCCGAGCCGCCGAAACGGAGGAGCTCAGTGCGCGCTCCAACTCAGTCAGTCTCTCCCGCGCCGCCGACCGAGCAACATAGCTCTCCCGCGCCTCCGATAGAGCAAGAGTCTCTCCCGCGCCGCCGACCGAGCAACATGGCTCTCCCGCGCCTTTGATAGAGCAAGAGTCTCTCCCGCGCCGCCGACCGAGCAAGAAGTCTCTTCCGCGCCTCCGATGGAGCAACCGAGCTCTCTCGCGAACTCAATCGACATCCGACTCTAAATTCAAATTCAACTCTAATCTAAATCCAACTTCTAATTCTAGAGCAAGCTATACGACGCGATCATATATTCTATAAACTATTTAAAAAAATTTGTTGCTCGCATGTATTTGGTATCATAATAATCCGTGGACAATATATCGAAATATATACGATATCGAATTTGTTGCTCATTCTAAAGTATTAAAAAACGACACTTTGTCGCCGTGCACGCCATACGACGCGAACTTACACCGTATAAACTAATTAAAAAAATTTGTTGCTCGCATGTATTTGGTATCATAATAATCCGTGAAAAATATATTATCGAAATTTATACTATAACGAATTTTTTGCTCGTTGTAAAGTATTAAAAAACGACTTTGTCGCCGCGCAAGCTATACGATACATCCGTATATCATATACATTAATTAAACATTTATACGTTTTTGTTATTAAAATATGCTGTAGACAATATATACGTATATAATATCGAAATATATAAGAGACTAAGTTTAATTATTTATCACATAATTGAAGGGTTTAAAGTTTACGTAATATATAATTATATGAAAGATGAAAAGTAAAATTCCTAAATTAATAGCTTTTCCATCAATGCTAAATGAATTTTAGCCTAGATAAGAATTAAATACTATTTAAGTGCTTTTAGAAACTGTTAAGATATTTCCAAAATGAAATTTTTTTATAGCACTTTATTTTTGTATTGTAGTAATTGCCATCAACTATTAAATCCGAAATGTTGCCGAACAGATAGATAACTTCATTTAGTGTTTAGATATCTTGATGTAATATTTTTTAATGAATATTTTATTAGCAATAATTATCGAACATTTAATTATTTAATAAAACTTTTTTTTATTCTTTGGTCGCATGTAAGTGTAATATTAAAAAAGTAGCTGAAAAATTATTTATATTAAGGACTTTTTTAAATATATCAAAAAATGTGAACCTTTCTTTTAAAAGTTCCATTCTATAAGATTTTTATTTATTCTTTATCATTTTTATTTACTTTGTAAAATTTTTTTTTACATATTTCATATAATAATAGGATTGCAATATTGTTTTCTTGTTAAAAAATGGTAATTAATTTTATTTTAATAAATCTATTTGCACAATTGAAAATACAATTATAATAATAAAGGGATTTTTAATATTTTTACAAACTATATTTATTATTATTTTTTAAGGTGTTATTTTTAATTCTTACATATAAATCTTTAAAAGAAGAAGGACATCAAAGTAATGTTTTATTGATTTATTGGTTTAAAATGGTATTTTATTAGAATTTGAACATAGCAATATGTAAATTTTTTTTATATAAATTTGTTTTTCTTATCTTATAATATAAAAATGTATTTTGTAACATGTATGTTAAATGTATTTGAAAATAAATTTTAAAACATGCAATATAAATAGTAATTTATAATATAAATAAGTAATTTTTTAAATATTAAATATATAAGTATTAAAATAGGTAACGTAGAAGAAAATTTAAAAAACAACCTCTTTTGATTCTTATTTATAAACTTAACATATTAAAAATACAAAAATAAAAATTTTTTAATTTATAAACATAAAAATAAAAATTTCAAAAATATAATATAAAAAAATCAAATATTTTAAAACAATAAATGTGAATTTAAAAAAAGAGATAAAATAGAAATATGTAAAATAATGTTTTTTTTTATCTGTGATACATATATACTATTCCTTTATATATATGTATATGTCGTTGCATTTGATTTCGACCTCTTCCTCAATTTCTTCCTCGACCTCTTCTTCTATTTTGAGTATATAAGCGTGTAAATTGATGTGTAGACTGTGCAGATTGCTCTGTAGATTGTGCAAACTGAGGTTGTGCACATTGTTGTGCAGGTTGTGCACATTGTGACAATTGCATAAGAAGTGCTGTACCTTCTTTTGCTGCTGCAGGCTAAAAGTAAACAAAATAAACAAAATTTATATATATATATATATATATATAAATTATAATTATGTAATTATATGCACAGATTTTATATTTATATAACTGCGTTACCTGTAAAACATGTTCATTTCTTTGTGGCGCAGGTCTTTGATTTTCTTGGCCAGGATTGCATAAAGATTGCTGATTCATTATTTGTGAGACATTCTCTTTTTCTGCTTCTGCAAAATTTAATAAATTTTGTCTTCGTCTTTGTTTTGTTTTCTGTCGAGAACGCCATAACTGACTTCGTCTTATCCTTTTTGTATTTTTTTCTATAATTTCAACATTTGTATGCAATAGTTAATATGAAGTTTGTTTTTAAATAACTTGCTCTATCCATTCTTCCATTGATTATTTATTCATTCGTCCATTCGTTCATACATATGAGATGCTAGCCAAAAATTTACGATATTTGTATATTGCACAAAAATTATGTTTAGTGACTTATAGTTTTAATTAATTACATACATCTTTTGTCAATTAAAGTGTCAAATGATGTCATCCTGGATAAAATCATTGAAATTTTACATGCAATTTTTTGAAGATGTATTTCGCGTAAATAGCGATTGTTCCGATGATTAAATGTGAGAAAGCAACACACTTGCATCGTAATGAAGTAAGAGTAAGGAGAGTTATCTCGATAGTGTAGGGTGCAAAAAAGAAGTCACAAAAGATATTCCCTAACCTTCTCATTCGGCAAACCTGGCCACATACGGAATATTTTTCGTGACCATTTCTAATCTAAATAGATAACTCTCCTTACTCTTCCTTCATGGTAATAAGCATCGTAACAATTATTAACTCTACTAAATTTATGTCCAAATAACTACGTATAAATATTTAATGATTCTATGCAATCCGATGTAACTTGGCATACTAAATAATTACAAAAAATTGCATGAAGTATTTATCGTCATAAATCTCTGCTAAACATTCTTGGACAATATTTCGGATATTTTTGACTAGCATCTCGTGCACATATGCACATAGAAAAAAAAGAAAGAAAAATATATTGAAAATTCTATAATTTACTTTTAACTACAATCCATCTTTTATTCTTGTATAATTTATTATAAATTTACCTTGAATTTCCATGATATTTGAATCGTCTTGCTTGTTCATTGCACAGTCCGTATTATAAAAACCTTCAAAAAATTTTTTTCTTCCGATCCGAACTCTACCACAGTGAAAAAGGAACTGAAGCAGAGCTGCCGGATTGCGGAAGCGGATAGGCTAGCAACGCACACGAAAGCATGAGGACTCATCCATGCGCTTGTGAATAACTTTCTCTCTACCTGAGGTTAGGTTAGATTAAATTAGGTCACTAATACTTGTCCTATACTCTGTTTGATGTTTGCCGCAAGAAAAACTTTGTAGCGTGTGTCGTAGATTCCTGACAGAGCATGTGAGGACATGTTTGTAATAGACACCGGACTACCGGATCGCTTCAGTAACCAATAAATGACTGTGACACAAACGTTTCACCAACTGTCTTATCTTTTTTATTTTTTCTTTTTTTTTTAATAGCGGTTCGCCGAAAGTGAGAACGAATGATATAATGTTTCGTTGAAAATCTTACGATGATTTTCTGTATTTATTTAAAGTACAATAATCTACGAATGTGTGTGTAAATTATAATAAAAATTTAAAATTTAGTGTTTTGTATTTTATCTTAAGTAACTTTAATGAATTAATGAAATTTTTTGGCGAAAGTGATACGATATTATTTACATAATTTTTAATTTATAATATTCTATAATATATTTTTATTAATAAATTTATGAAATTTTTTCATATTTTTCATAATATTACATATTAAAAACATATTATTATGCTGTTGTTGTGTAATATCAAAATTACTCAAATAATGTCGTTCTTAATATTTTAATCGTAAAAATTTTATTAATTTATTAAAATTACTTTCAAAAATATAAAAGAAAGATTTTTAATTTTTATTATCAGATGATACACACATTCGTGATTTACTATATCCTTATGTATTTTGCAATAAACAAACTACTAGAAAACTAAAAAATAGATCTCGAGATCACGACAATTCAATGAGAGCAACAGCATTATAAGCAAAGAAAAAAGGGACGAAAGCACTTTTATCATGTAGTAAAGCATACGAAATATTTTTCTCATTTGAGTATTTTTATAAAAAATCTATGAAATTAATTGCTAATAAATATATTGCACTTTAATTTAAATAAAAATTTTTTCTATCCTTAATTAAAACTTTTTATATCATTTATAATAACCGAAGAAAATATTTATATAAGCTATTTTTTATTCTAAGGTCTTATTTTATTAAAAAACAATATTTTACATTTCTTTCTTGTAAATAAGCTATATAGATTTATTAATATAATAATTATTTTATAATATATATTATCTCTAAATTTTTTTTTGTATATTTTCTATTAACAATTTGTTTTTACAATTAAAATACAATTTTTTTCAATTATTTATTTTAATAAAAATATTTAATAATATAAAATATTCTTAACAAGCTTTATTATAAATATTTAAATATAAATAAAATTAACTCCTAAATCATAACAATATAAGAAAATAATAATATAAAATAAAATATAATATAAAATATAGGAAATAAACAATATAAATTTTTTTTTAAGATGGAATATATGTATTTTTGAAAGTAATTTTATTATTTTAAATGTATTGGAATATTTTTTTAGTACATTTAAAAAAAACGAAAAAAATATGAATTGGTTATTACTGTTACATATCCAAAATATAAACATATCCTAAAAATAAAACAGTCACATTAATAATTATAATTCTAAATGATTACAAATAACAAATTTTATAACAAACAAAAAATATAATTGTATAAATAGATATTATATGATTAATGATAATAATAAAATTAATAAATAAAAATTAATACCTGTATGTGAAATGGATGTAATTTCAAAACCATCACAGTTTGCTTGATTGCATCATTGTGGTAATATAATAATATCTTTTTCTAATTCTGTAAAGTCCTTGCGTATTAATGTATTAAAATCAACATTGACCAATGGAAGCACTTTTAATCTTTCTGTGCAACAATTAAAACATCTTGATGTTTCTCGGAACGTCGGATATTGAGTGAATAATTTTCTACACAAAAAACCAGTTACTTGACAATCTATTAAAATACAATTATTTGATGAAATATTACCTGAAAATATTTGCCTTATAATTTCAACACGTAATCTATAAGATGATTTTTTAATACCATAAGTTACTACTTCTTTAATTAATTCAAAAAATTTAAAATCTGTTTCAGTGGATATAAAATTTTTAATATTTTCTGTGTCAAAATAAGCAGTAATAAATAATTGTAAAATACAATATAATAAAAATTCATTTTGTATACTTTCCTTTTGTAAATACCTCCCTTTAGATTTAATGTCCGCTGTTGTCAAGCCACGCCAATTTTCAATTTCTTTCGTTGCAATTATATCTTAAACATTATTAATTTGTTGGCAATCAACACATACTCGTTGCTGTCCATATCCTTCTTCTCCTAGCATCCTCCTTCTTCTCCTAGCATCCTCCTTCTTCTCCGGCATAGAACATTCATCCAAAGCATGTACATACTTTTTGCATATATAACATGTGTGTCCGCCGGTTCATGTCCATTTTCACAAGCGGGGCATTTTTTTTGCTTCTTACATTATTTTGTTCAACGATCTTATTATCTTCTTTATTGCAGTAAATATCATTTTCTACTGTATCTTGTAACATAATCTGACTATCTTGACTATTTACATTTACTAATTTTATAGGACCATTCATGAAATTCACATGTTTCATTATAAATTCATCTGCACGCGTAGGAGTTTTCTCATTTTTTAACATAATGTTTTTTATTATATTAAAATCGCTTTCTACGCTAGCACTGCTAGCTGATACTCGACCAAATTCAAATATATCTCGGTATATGCAAGAAAGGCAGTAATTTTACATCTTTCATAAGCTAATCAGCTAATTTTGGCATGTAATGAGCATTTTCTCTATCTCCTTCATCATCAGCTATTAAAATCTTGACTTTGTCATCGATTTTTTTTTGCCCAATAACTCCATTTATTGAAATTATTTTCTTCTTTGTCCTCCACATCATTATAATCTTCTAAACTTTCCTCCATACTTAACTCTTCAAGCAAATCTTTTGTAAGAAAATCTTTCATTTTTAGTTTATATTCTTCACATATTGTTTTTTTATTTTTACTTGTCTCACCTTCTGTTTCACAACGCTCAATAATTAAAATTCCTTTTAATAAATCTTCTGCAATTTCAATATCTCGACATAAAATTAATTGTCCTAATATAGATAAATAAAATTGCTTTATACGAGAACGCGAATCTTTCAAAAAATTTGCATATTTTTTAATAAAATGTGCTACATCGATACGTATATAGCAAGCAGGTAAATTATTTTCTTTGCATGCGTCCGCATATTCGTCGAGTGTAAAATAATTGGTGAAACTTCGCACGGCTGCTGTTAATAATGCGCGTGAAAAATCGCACACAACTTCATGTGGTCGTGGTGCCCCAGATCGTGTCCACTCCACTAACAAATATTGAATAATATTTGCATTATGTTTTTTTGATAACATCTGTGATACTGGAAAAAGTCCACTTTTTTCTAAATTAACAACACAATTATATAAAAATATGTGTCCTGTCTTTGACTTATCAGGCCTTTTAATTTTTTTTAATAATATTACCAGTTGCGTCAATGTAAATGCATGCTATTTCATCAGATGAATATGTTCTACATACCTCTAATTGATAATTTGATCAATAATGCACAAAAAATGGACTTAATCCTATGTTATGAATAATATTTTGTAATGGTCCTAATTGCATAATTTGTAACGCTTTTATTGGATCTTTATCAAAATAATTTGTCTGCGTAATATCATATTTAGCAACTCGTAAAACATTTGCACTAAATAAATGCGGAGGTTCTATGTTATCACTACTTTCCATTAAATTTTCTGCCATTTCCGCTCTTTATTTCATTACACTAGCTCCTTGTAAATTTTGAACAATAGTTTGTCTAATAGGATTTCTTAAATATCGTTTTCCGCAACGTCCTTCTCCTTTAATAAACTTACATTTTATTTTTGTAGTTATATCATCTGTATTATCTATAACACATTTTATTAACGATCCGCATTTACATGTACCATAAGCGTAACCCAATTCTCCATCGCGTGCTAATTTAACTCGTTTAAAATTAAAACCGCAAGATAACTTTGTACTTTCCCAAATTTTTTCACTAAATACCTGCTGCCATGTTCCGGATTGCAATATTGTATATTGTCGCGTAGAAGTAGGTCGATCCTTATCTTTTTGTCTATACGTTTTATAAATAACCATGGAAGTAAAATCCGTTTTTGTGTCACCATTGTAACTGTGAAACATGATATTTCATTATTAATTAAAAATTCAGACTCATTTATTATTGATTCGCCTGTTGTTTCAAAAGCAATGCTTGATTCTCGTTGTTGTACATTGTGATCGATATCCATCATTTGTTGACAAGGAGACATAGCGGGACACTCAGTTAATTTTTCTCTTATTTTGTATCTATTACATGTTACAAATGCATATAATGAATTGGGTGTTAAGCGATTTTCAAATTCTTTTGCTATTGTTATCCAAATAGCATTGTGTTTCGAAATAATCTTCTGATTTTCTTTCACAATTTGATCCTTGTACTTCATAAGAATATCAATTAAAAGATCTTTATTTATTGCTGTCGGTCTTCCACGCATTTTCACAGTGTGATATTATCAAATAATAAAAACTAATAATTTATAAAAATCACTCGCACTTCACTAAATCAATGAAAACTAGAAAATCACGATGTTTTCACTGCTACGATCGCGAAAACACTGACCCTGACTGACATGTTTTGACAAAAACAGATAGCGGCTCACACGCACACAATTAGATGACCCTATACATGTACTGCGCAACGGAGTCTGATTGTGTGCGCGTGAGGCGATTCCGTTTTCCTAGCAACCCGTACGGCGGGCAATAATAAAGCAAATAAGAAACGCGGTAAGAAAAAAGGTAATGCGAGATAGTATGCGACGCGGATCTAATTTCAAAACAAATCGTTCCTTTATTTTACCGACAATACAAAGCGTTGTTGAATATTTCGACACAATCATACAAAAAACTTTTCTTCTTAAATAACATATATAACACATATTGATGCAAGACACTACCGTATCAATAATCTCTTAATAAATATACATATATACAAAATTGTTTCAAATTAATAAAACTGAACTACCGAGACAAAGATACTGAAACAATAAAAGGTTATCATATATATAGTATACAGTAAAGAGCAACAAAATTAGTCCCTTATATATTTTGTTAATATATTGTCCACGAATTATTTTGATACCAAATACATGCGAGCAACAAATTTATTTAATTAGTTTAAACGGTATAAGGTCGCGTCGTATAGCATGCGCGGCGACAAAGTGTCGTTTTTTAATACTTTAGAACGAGCAACAAATTCGATATCGTATATATTTCGATAGTATATTGTCCACGAATTATTATGATACCAAATACATGCGAGCAACAAATTTTTTTAAATAGTTTATAGAATATATGGTCGCGTCATATAGCTTGCGCGTCGACAAAGTGTCGTTTTTTAATACTTTAGAACGAGCAACAAATTCAATGTTTTATATATTTTGGTAGCATATTGTCAATTTTGATGATGGATTATTTTGATACCAATTACATGCAAGCAACAAATTTTTTTAATTAGTTTATACGGTATAAGGTAGCGTCGTATAGCAACGACTAATGAATCGAGGAATCGCAGAAAAACTTTTTCAAAAATACCGAGGTACGCGTCGAGCGCTTTGACGAGGCTAGCTGGAAGAGTGATTAAGAGTAATTCGAATTAAGAGTATTCAGTTTATTTCGAAGAGTTTAAGGAAAATACACGATTTATTAAAGAATCTGTATCTAATGGTAAATGGATAGAGAAATGGACGAGAAACGATCTCTTCGATAGCGCGCAGAGCGTCGCGACGACGGACGCGTATCTCGCGCGGGCGCGACGATGCGACGAGTGTCTCGAATCTCTGCGAGAGAGGTGTCGACAGGAGCGTCGAGGGACGATCAACTCTGATCGCTCGAGTCGTTCGACTGACGGGCGCGAAAGATGATCTGCGTAGACGTTTCGAGCGCTCGGGCGGCGGCGAGAGGCGCGAGGGATTCTCGTGGTCCGAGATCGAGAACGGCTTTCGCTAGGCGCGTTTCAACCGGCGCCGTCATCAATCTCGATTATATCGAACTATTGTGATTTCTCGAAGATGCCAGAGGTACGGTGCTCGATCGAGTACGCGATGTTATGGGCAGATACAGCGTCAAAGTCAATACCGCGTTCAATGGCGAATTCGGGTGACAAGATCGCTGTTAAAACTATCGTCACGAAGAATCATCCGCTTCTGCCCACGTCCGATTTGCGAGAGTGGTACGGGAAGCGCATAATCGATGTGATTCTAGCGTCGTTAGAAGAGTTTCAAGAGCGCGATAGCGGATGGGTGTTATCGCGAATATTAAATATAACGGTGAACGTGAACAGATATAATCCTATGCGCGCCGGATGTTACGTCGAAATTCCACGAGAGATCAAGTTGAAAAAAGCTGTGATTAGTGTGCGATCTACGGACGATGCGTGTTTCGCGTGGGCGGTAGTCGCCGCTCTATACTCGGTCGAAAAGCATGCGGAGAGAAGCTCGCGGTACCCTCATTATACAGCGTTATTGAATCTGGAAAATGTTGAATTTCCTATGAATTTGAACGGAATTGCTAAATTCGAGCGTCTCAACGATATATCTATCAACGTATATACCATTCGTGATAAGAAGAATAAGAAGGATAAGAAGAGAGATAGTTCCTTTGCGTCTTATTAATAGCAAGAGGGAGAAGATACGTTAATTTGTTGTATTTAAGCGACACGACGCGACGAAGTAACGCGACGCACTTCGCGTGGATCAAGAATCTGTCTCGTCTCATTGGCTCGCAATTGAGCGCTCGGTGACATAAAACGCATATATGCGATTGGTGAGTACTAACTAAAAAAATTTTTTATAATAATGCACTATATGATGAATATACTATATAATAAATATTTCAGATGCATGCACTATTTTCGGACGAGCGATAAGTTATCGGCTCACAGCGAGAATTGCAAGAGAATGAATGAATGCGCTATCATTCTTCCGACCGAAGAGGACAAGTGGTTAAATTTTAACAATTACGAGAGAAAGGAGCGAGTTTCGTTCATGGTGTACGCCGATTTGGAATGCGCGCTGGAGAGGAAGGAGGACAGAACACCGAACACATCCATCGTTCAACGTCATAAGGCTCACAGCGTAGGATATTGCGCAGCGGTGCGCGTTCGACGACGCTAGATCGATGTACAGATCGCATCGCGGCGAGAACTGCGTATCGTGGTTTGTTCTGGAATTGCGAGATCTAGCGCTTCGCGCGAGAGACATTCTGAACGCTATCGCGCCTATGACGCCTCTTACGGCGGACGAACGGAAGAGATTTCGCGACGCGACGAACTGTCACGTATGCGAGAGACCGTTCGAGTCGGGGGACGCTCGCGTCTGCGATCACTGTCATTTGATCGGGCGGTATAGAGGTCCCGCACATTTTAGTTGCAATCTAAATTACAAGGAGACTTATGTCATTCCTATATTCTTTCACAATTTATCGGGTTACGACGCTCATTTTATCATTAGAAACGTGGCTAACGCTTTTCCCGGAAGCGTCGAGCTGTTACCATTGACGAAGGAAACGTATATCTCCTTCGCGACGAGCGTCGACGAAGCGTCGGACGAGGGGGGATGGTTCGCGCGCGGGAGACGCGTGAACTTGCGTTTCGTGGATTCTTTTAAATTTCTTAGCGCGAGTCTTGAAAAATTGGCGTCTTATCTCGATAAGAGCGAGTTAAAGATCGCGCGATCGGAATTTCCCGATCTCGACGACGCCGATTTTGAGCTTCTTATGCGAAAGGGTATATTTCCGTACGAGTACGTCGACGATATCAATAAGTTCCGCGAGACTCGTTTGCCGCCAGGTGTTCTACAGTTCGCTGACCGGTGATTATCGTATCCGGTAGCGATTACGAGCGAGCGATAAAAGTCTGGGAGCGATTTCGCGTTCAGACGCTGGGCGAATATAGCAATCTGTATTTAAAAACTGATGTTCTTTTATTAGCTGATATCTTCGAAAATTTTCGTGACGCCTGTATGAGGAGTTACGGTTTAGATCCCGCGCATTATTACACGTTACCCGGATATACGTGGGACGCTATGTTAAAGTATACAGGCGTTCGATTCGAGCTTTTAACCGATATTGATATGATGATGTTCGTGGAACGCGGAATACGCGGCGAGCTGAGTCAATGTTCTAATAGATACGCGCGCGCTAATAATAAATACTTACAATCGTATAATCCTTTGTAACTATCGTCGTATCTTATGTATTTCGACGTGAATAATTTATACGGATGGGCGATGTGTCAATCGTTGCCTTACGAGAATTTTTGATGGGTCGAGGATGTTTCGAGTATCGATTTAATGTCCGTGATGCCGAATTCGCCTATCGGTTATATTTTAGAAGTCGATCTTGCTTATCCGTCCAATCTTCACGACTCTCACGCTGACTTACCGTTTTGCCCAATGCGCGATAAGCCGTCCGGAAAATGGACAAACTTCTCCTCATGCTGTACGATAAACATCGTTATGTAATACACTATCGTAATTTGCAACAATGCGTTAAACACGGATTACGCGTTACGAGAATACATAAAATATTAGGTTGGGGAAAAAGAAATCCATTATTTTTGCGTGAAATTCAAGACTTTATTTAACATGTTTCGGATTGTCCGATTTGGGTCAAATATGCGCCGTTTTGTTGTATAATTTGTTGCCATTTTAAAGGTAGCTTCATAATGCCTCTCTCATAGAAGTCTTGGTTTTTATTGGCGAAAAACTCTAGTAATCGATTTTCACAATCTTCTCTTGATCTCAATTTCTTATCACTCAGGAAGTTTTGCAATGCGAGAAAAAGGTGGTAATCGCTTGGTGCCAGGTCCGGACTATATGGTGGATGCATTAAAACTTCCCATCCAAGCTCCCAGAGTTTCTGGCGAGTCACTACAGACGTGTGTGGCCTGGCGTTGTCCTGATGGAACACAACACCTCTTCTGTTGGCCAATTCTGGCCGTTTCTGGTCAATCGCTAGCTTCAAACGGTCCAGTTGTTGACAGTAGAGATCAGAATTTAGTGTTTGGCCATACGGAAGCAACTCATAATAAATGATTCCTTTCCAGTCCCACCAAATACACAGTAGAACTTTCCTGGCCGTTAGTCCTGGTTTGGCCACCGTTTGAGCTGCTTCATCGCGCTTTGACCACGATCGTTTTCGCACAATATTGTCGTATGTGACCCATTTCTCATCCCCAGTCACCATACGTTTAAGAAATGGGTCGATTTCATTCCGTTTGGCCAAGGCTTCGCAGATGGAAATTCGATCCATAATGTTTTTTGATGTTAATTGGTGTGGCACCCAAACATCGAGCTTCTTTTTGAATCCAACTTTGCGCAAATGGTTTAAAACTGTTTTATGGTCGATCTTTAGCTCCTGGGCGATGCTACGACTACTAACATGCCGGTCAACTTCGATTATTTCTGTGATTTTATCGACATTTTCGACGACGGGCCTGCCTGTGCGAGGTGCATCTTTAACATCAAAAATGCCTGAACGGAATCGACGAAACCAAAATTGCACGTAATTAGCTGTTACAGTATCGGCACCATAAACACCATTCACAATTTCAGCCGCCTGGCTTGCATTTTCGCCTTTATCAAAGAAAAACTGTAAAATGTACCGAATTTTCTCTTTGTTGACTTCCATTTGTAACACCATGTAACTCACAACTGAATGGACCAAACAAAAACAACAAAAGAATTTTTAGTGTGAAATGTCACCTTGACAACGAGCATAAATTTGAAATTGTTTAATCGAAACTTTACGAGATATCGATCACTACAGCCATCTACCGAAAAAATAATGGATTTCTTTTTCCCCAACCAATATTACAATTCGCGCAATTCCCGTGGTTGCGCGAATACGTCGAACTGAGCACGCGATTGCGAATTAGCGCTAAAAATGAGTTCGAGAAAAATCTGTACAAATTAATGAACAACGCTGTATTCGGTAAAACTATGGAGAATGTGTGTAATCACTCGGACGTTCGACTAGTGACCCGATGGGACGGGCGATACGGCGTGGAAGCGATGATCGCTAAACCCAACTTTCATAGTAGGAGCGTCTTTGCGGAGGATTTAATAGCTATAGAATTGAGCAAACTGGAAGTTAAATTTTATAAACCGATCTACGTAGGCATGCGAATTCTCGATATATCGAAGATTCGTTTGTACGAATTTCATTACGAATATATGTTACCGTTATATCGAGATAAGTGCGAAATAATGTACACCGACACAGATAGTCTTATTTATCGCGTTGAATGCGAAGACGTATACGAGGATATGAAATGCGATATCGATAGATTCGACACGAGCGATTACGCGACGATTATTCGACGAACAATGTGTACGGTATGCTTCTTGTTAATAAGAGAGTACCGGGTTTAATGAAAGACGAGAATAATGGCGCGATTATGATGGAATTTGTTGGACTTAGAGCAAAAATGTACGTACTGCGAGTAGACGGTAGAAGCGAGACAAAAAAGATCAAAGGCGTGAAGAGCGCCGTCGTCGCGAGAACGATAACATTCGACGATTACGCGCGCTGTTTGCGACGAGATATCGAGATGTCGCGTCGTGCTTAAGATCAAAGTTACACGAGGTGTATACGATATCGGAGTCGAAGATCGCGCTTAGTCCGTATGACGACAAGCGATACGTCATACCCGGAACGACGACTACTCTACCGTGGGGGCATTATAAAATACCGCTGTAATAATTTTTATTTTTTAGTTGATAGAATTTTATTAAATTATGTAATAAATATGTAATGTATAATAAATACAATTATTTTATTAATAAATACAATTATTTTATTAATAAATACATTTTTATCGTAACACGGCTGCTTTGTTTGTCCAGGAATTGTGCGTTTCATCCATCTCCAACCATTTCACGTAAACCTCGTCGCCCCTTCGACGCAGCACCTTCTCTATGAGATATACGTCGGGGTCGAAGACGAAGCAACTCGTGTTCGTAGAATCCTCCTGCGATCGGTTCGTTTGGCGAATCTTTTAATAGATACGTCCCTGGATTGGTTCGTTGTACCTTGGTTATTCGAAATATCTCGGTGGTCCAATTGGGCGTGAAACCTTTCTCGAAGATCGTTTTGAATTTGCTGACGCGTACCGGATCGTTCGGTTTAAATTTCGCGGGAGCGGCTATCTTTACATTACTGTATACCGTGTTTAAAAAAAGTTTATCGGCGATTGCGGGAGTCACATCGACGGGTCTCATACCGATAGTGCGATGTTTTCGAGCGTTGTACTCTTTCACGAGACGGGGCAGCGCGTCGATCCACTTGTACGTTCCGTTTAACGTGAAATATTTCTACATGGAGTTCTTAAGCGTGCGATTGAATCTCTCAACGATCGACGCTTTCATCACCGAATACGTCGAATAATGATTCACCCCATGCTTCTTCGCGAACTCTCGCACTTCGGTATTGTAAAATTGTAAATTGTGTTATTGTAAAATTCTTTTCCTTTGTCGGTCTGTAGATTTTTTGGACATCGCTTAGAGTTTCGCGTTATCTTAGATAACGCTCGAACGACTTCGCTGGCGTTTTTACTCTTGAGCGGTACGGCCCACGCGTATTTGCTTAACGCGTCGATAACAATGAGTATGTAGTTGTGGCCTTTGTTGAATCTCGCGTAAGGACGCATTTCGACCACATCCGCCTGCCACAGGTCATCGTACCCACGCACCGTGACACGGCGACGCGGGAAGTTTCTTCTCGCGGGCGCGTGCAACTCTTCCACTAGTCTTCGTTTTTCGATGTCCATTTTATCTTTTCTTTTGTCGAAATAGCGTCTTTTTATGGTCGCTTTCCTTTTTTGTTCTATTTTAATATCGAAGGAGCCTTTATCGGAGGAACCTTTACCGTTAACTCTTCCAATGAAGGAGCCTTTATTGAAGGAACTTTTATCGAAGGAACCTTTACCGTTAATTCTTCCAATGAAGGAGTTTTTATCTTTAACTCTTCCAATAAAGGAGTCTTTATCGAAGGAACTTTTATCGAAGGAGTCTTTATCTTTAACTCTTCCAAAGAAGGAGTCTTTAGCTTTAACTCATCCAATGAAGGGGGTCTTTATCTTTAACTCATTCAATGAAGGAGTCTTTATCGAAGGAATCTTTATCTTTAACTCTTCTAATGAAGGAGTCTTTATCGAAGGAACTTTTATCGAAGGAGTTTTTATCTTTAACTCTTCCAATGAAGGAGTCTTTATCGAAGAAGTCTTTATCTTTAACTCTTTCAATGAAGGAGTCTTTATCGAAGGAACTTTTATCGAACTTGCTTTATTAAAAGATTGGATTGCGGCTTTCTCTAAATCTTTTATCCGTTTATCGAACTCGTTCTTTCGTTAACCCTTTGACTGCTAAAGGCGTATATATA